>NW_015113261.1:0-73880 GCF_001443285.1 Poecilia latipinna | reverse complement strand
ATATATATATATCTCTTTAAAACTAAGGTCCAAACTTTAACATAAGTGATATTTTCACTGTTAATAAAAGTAATTTTAAGTATTCACTCCAGCAATATATGCAAATACTCATCATGTTTTCAACTGCAATACAAGTTTTCAGGAATAAAAAACTGGAAGGAAGTGACAGTTATGCGTTGTGTTGGTTTTACTTTGCTGGTTATGTAATCCAACACACCACCTTTTAGGTCCAGTGGTTGTTTCTGGTGCAACCGTGAAGCAGAGGGGATGTTATTACACGGCACGCTTCCCGCAGACCTCAGAATGGCACAGCTGCCTTCTTTCTAGGGAAGGAAAAGACAGTTGACCACATTTAACTGAACAAAAGTGTCACTGCAGTTGTTGTTTCACATCAGGAGAATGAGAAACTACATTTTTGAGGTTTGCAGTGCTTAAGAGGGCAACTTTTCTCTTGTTGGTTTCAGGATTTTCAGGAAAGAACTGCAACCATAACATCGATGACTGTCCGGGCCACGAGTGCCAGAATGGGGGCACGTGTGTGGACGGGGTCAACACCTACAACTGCCAGTGTAAACCAGAATTTACAGGTTTGTACAACAACGTGACACGGAAAGTAAAATTACTTAAGAATCCATCCATTGAAGAAAGAAATGACTCCTGCTTGTTTCCCCACAGGCCAGCTTTGCCTGGACGATGTCGATGAGTGCCAGCTCATGCCCAACGCTTGCCTGAACGGCGGCACGTGCCACAACACATACGGCAGCTATCAGTGCGTGTGCGTGAACGGCTGGACCGGCGACGACTGCAGCGAGAATATCGACGACTGCGCCAGCGCAGCGTGCTTCCAGGGATCCACCTGCCACGACCGCGTGGCTTCTTTCTACTGCGAATGTCCCCACGGCCGCACAGGTGTGTTGGTTTGGTTTATGGGACAACTCTCCAGCGCCCGCGTTATTTTGGATGGGCTTTCTTGTGGAGTTTGAAGTGTGTTATAGAAGATTGAGAAATGACTGTTTGTTGGAGGCGTGGACTCTGTTGAAGATTTAAATTTTACCCAATCGCTAACGTTTTCCCATGATGTATGAAATTTTCCAATTTGACGCTGTGAAGCTTACTGGAAACTGCCTGCACTGTAAACTGCAAAGAGAGAAGTGCCAGATGGATGTTAATGTTCATTTAATATTTGGAAGCATGACCCACATGGACAGAACAGCTTTGTTTACTTCTCTGCTGCCATCGCTAAAAATGCTTCAGTTTGCTGATTGACCCTGTAGAAATTCTTTCTTAGGGAATCCAAGTCAATGGGAGAAAGCCTGAACTGTGCTGTAAAAGGAGATGAGAATTTTGTGGAATTGTGTAGGGAAGGCGATGGCCAAGCTAGGAAACAAATGATTAACAACTTAAACAATACATTTTTAAAATCAGACCCAGAGTGTTTTTTCTTGAAAATATTGCATTCCTGTTAAAAAAGGAATGATCTTTAAGGACACAAAACCACAAAGATCAGATCAGTTGCAGTGACTAATGCATATTCAGTGAAAAACTGGTCACTCAGGGCCCAAATAAGCAAAGGATGAAGTCACTGACCTCTCTCTGTGAGTCCTAAAGACTTTCAAACACCAAACCAAAACTACAGAAAGCCAGTTGTCATAAGGGGGAAGCTGTTTTACACATTCTGTCGATTATGTAGCCAATCAGCCCTGAAAGGACAGCATATAAATACACAGCCATTCAAAAATAGAAAAAAATAGAATCATCTGTTTTTGGTCTGAAGTGTATAAAAGTTTTAGACCTTAAACTAGAGATGATCAAATTGAAATGAGTTAAAATAAGGCTGGACAATAAAGCTGAAAAATTATATATCAGTCGATATCAATAATTATTGATTAGTTTCTTGTTTTTTATATCTGATAACTGGCAGCAATAGCATGACCTTTCCTGTTTTATCCACAGTTTTCACTCCATGTTGTTTTTTTTAAATTTTTAAGTACTTATGAGGCACAGTGGTGAAACTTAAGCTGCTACTGTGCAGGTTACTCAACAGCTTGTTGCTAGGTAACCACAAGTTACTCAACAAGTTGTTGCTAGGTAACGGAACAGCATATGAGTTAGTTGATGCCACCAACCTTGCTTAGCTGGCTGTGAGAGGTTGGAAAAGCCTTTCCTCTGACTACATCCCCCATAATTTTGTGCGATTCTGGATCGGAGTTCAGTGAAATTATTGAATATTCTGTCGATTGTATTTTCTTTGGATCTTCATATTTCATGTGTTTATCGTGATATATTTTGTTGTTGACTTTTTGCCCTCTCTTAAAGTCTTTTGCTTTTGTTGGCATCAGGATATTCTCACAGGAACCTCCAGTTTGGTTGATTGATGATCGTTTGGAAAGTGAAAGCTAATGGAAATCATTAAAATTCTTCTTTTTGATGCTGCTGCAGGTCTGCTGTGCCAGCTGAAGGACGCCTGTATTAGCAACCCATGTAAAAAGGACTCCAACTGCGACACCAACCCCGTCACAGGAAATCATATTTGTACCTGCCCTTCAGGATTCATCGGTCCTTCCTGTGATCAGGACGTAAACGAATGCTCACTGGGTAAAAACCAACTCCAGAGCCATTTATTTCCCAGTAACAAAACCAGAGTTACCAACAACATACGAGCTCAGGCTCTCCTGTTATTATGGGTGTAATGGTACCCCAAATTGCAGCAAATGACACCCTCCAGGGTATTATTCCTGTAATCACACTAATGATTTTAGCTTTTTTTTTTTTTTTTTTTACATTAAACCACCAAAATGATGTAATCTCAAAGACATTGCGCTGGCTTTACCATTAAATTGCTGCTTGTTAGCAATCACCTAAAGGAAGTGAAATGAAAACATGGATGTGTTTTAACAGGTTCCAACCCGTGTGAGCACGCTGGGAAGTGCATGAACACCAAGGGCTCGTTCCAGTGCAAGTGCCAGCGGGGCTACATGGGAACGCGCTGCGAGCTGGACATCAACGAGTGCAAGTCCAACCCGTGTAAGAACGAAGCCACCTGCTTGGACCAAATAGGAGACTTCCAGTGCATCTGCATGCCAGGTGAGAAGCTACATTAGAAATCTGATTGGCCAATCCAAACTTTATCAGAATGATAGCTGCTTTTTTTTTACATGCAAAGAAATAGAGTTTTTATTTTGTATCTGAAATTGGAAGTACAGTATTTTGATTGTAATGTAACATTTTAATGAATCAAATTAATCAAATGCAAAAAAGATATAAAATGACATAAAATATGTCTATTAATGATGAATAGAAGAACTAATTTGTCTTGTGGAAGGCAAAAATCTAATTTATTTGAGCTGAAGTAACCTCCGGATACTGCTTTAAGTGTTTTTGTAGATGTTTAATGTTTACATGAAATACATAGCTGCTAATACATGTTAAGACATGTCAGTAGTTCATAGAATAAAAGAACAGTGTTCATTTTCCTCAAACATATCCCTATAAAAAGTAAAATCAGAGAAACTGATCATTTTAAGTGGTCTCTCTCTTAATTTTTCCCAGATCTGTATATCTTCATTTTTGTTAATTGACTTAATATGATATAAATAAATCAGGAAAGACATTAAAGTGATCTAATGATAGACATTTCTGATGATTTTTGGTGCTTTTTGTGCAACATTTTTAATATTAAGTAACGCAAATAGCTCCATGTATTTATTATTATAAGCTTTTGTGTAAGTTAATCTCAGCTCTTTCCGTATTTCTACTAGGATTTTCATAATGAATGCTTATTTAGGTAGAAAATTGCTGCGTTTGGCGTCATGCTTCTCTCTTTGCATCTCCCCCTCCCGTTCCTCGCTTGCTAATTGGCCAGGCTACACGGGAGAGTTCTGCGAGATCGATACGAACGAGTGCGCCAGCAGCCCCTGCCTCAACAGCGGCATGTGCATCGACAAGATCAACGCTTTCGTCTGCCAGTGCCCCACAGGTGAGGCTGCCGTAGCGCCGCAGAGGGGGAGGAGACGGGAGAAAGGAGGGCGTAAGGCCAGGGGGCGCAGAGGTCGATCTTTCTCTTTCTCCGTGTGTTTCTCTCTCTCTTTGTGTTTCTTCCCTGCTCCCTCTTTTCCACTCTCAAACACAAACACACACAAACACCTCTCCGGACGGGCACTAATCCCAGCCCTGAGGCAGGCTTACGCAGGCCCGGGCAGCCGAGCAAGACGATGCAGTTGAGGAGGAGAGGTTAGAAAAATCTATAGGGAGAATCTCTAGGAAGTGTGAACTTTTTTAAGCAAGTTTCTTATTCCTTTCGTCAAGACTAATGATTGAGAAAAAAACTTAGGTCTGTGGTTCACTGGGTCTGCTGATGATTAATACGGCTGGTTTGGGCTCTTCTAAAGAGCCATAAGGACTGCAAAAACATAACATATTGCTAAGTTTTCTATAGAAAATGTCTCACCACACCTGAAATAAGACAAAACTAACCTACAAGTAACTTTTCTAAAGGATATCTGAGCTTGTTTTAAGTAAATAATTCCTTAATGTTGATGAAAAAGTGATAGTTAATAAAAACAGACATTTTTCAATGTTATAAGTGAAATAATCTGCTAGTGGAACTAGTGCTTTTTCATCAATATTGAATGATTATTTACTTAAAACTAGCTCTTATATCTTGCAGAAAAGTTATGTTTTAGTTAGTTTTGTCTTATTTTAGGAGTACTAAGATATTTGCACAAGAAACTAGAGGAAAAATACGTAGTAGGAGTTTGTGTTTTTGTACCGGAGCCTTTTTCATATAAACGCCATTTGAGATGCAAAGATTTCACAAAATCTTACCATAAGAAAAAACTAATTTACAAGTAAGTTTTCAGCAAGAAATAGGAGCTTTTTTTTAAAATCAAACTACTAGCTAAAAATGAAATAATCTGCCTTTAGAACAAGACATTTTCCCATATTGTAAGTTGAGATGTTTTGTTCCACTTATAACTAGAACTTTTTCATCAATATTAAGCAATTATTGACTTAAAACAAGCTCCTAATTCCTTCTGAAAAGTTAGTTTTGTCTTATTTCAGATGTTTGCACTAGAAACTAGGCCAAAATACTCTTGTTTTTGCGGAGTTTGTTCAGAAATGGAAGAATGCAGCAAGTTCATTCAAGGTAAAATAGAGCTAGAAAAAGGACGATATTTTTTCTTTAAATTCTTTTGTTGGGATCAGCGAGGTGGAAGTGATTTTTCTCTCTCCCTTTTTTCAAAGAGGAAAATTGTAAAATTGGGTGGATCAAAGGCAGAGAAGCAGGATTCCTCCTAGTGGTAGAAAAAGAAATGAAAAGGGAATGACAGAAAAAAACTCATCCCAACAAGAAAGCTTTTGATTTAAATGAAAAGAGCCAACAGAAGAGCTTAACACCTAAAAAAAACTGTTCAACACGGAGAGAGGGTTATGCAAGGAAGCAGGTCAAACATTGGTGGTGAAAGTGTTTTTCTATCTGTGTGTGTTGGGATGCACAGACCGTTATGCTGAAGCAGAAGGGGTGCAACAAGGGGAGGGATTTTAACCGCCCTGCTTGAGATGTAAATTTGTCCCTGTTGCGAGGCCCGAGGCGAGGTCCCCCTTTTCATTCCTGTACATAAAATAGCCATGGAAACCCCGCTGAGAGCCATTGAAATGTCTCGGGATAAATCCCTCTGCAGTGCTTGTGTGTTTCAGTGCACGGCTGCACCACCTTTTGTGTGTGTAAAAAAAAAACAGAGAGGAAGAAAAGTCCTGCAGCCGATTTTTCGTTCTTGAAGCCTTTATCATTTTAGACAGATCAGCATAGGGGGCGCTGTTGAAAAAACTTTACATTTGATTCTACATGCAAGGTATGTCTCAACTTAACTTTAATTAATGAAGTACTAATATTATCCTTTTTATTTGTCACATATTTACTGCTTTCAGTCTGCTGATATGAATTCAGTGATGCACTTATTTGTTGGTGAGATATTGAAATTGGCAAAAAAAAAAAAAAATCCTAAACTAGTTTCAGCTGGTGATCAAACCTAAAAAAAATCAGATATTATTGAGTGTCAGTGCATCTTTAAAAAGGCTTAAATTAATTTAGCTAAAATTAAGGCCTTAAAATATCTTACATTAATCAGAAAAAAGTAAGTTGCCCTTAAAGTATCTTAAATTTTGGGTTGGCAGGACAGTTTAATTTCATATTCTATGTAGTTTATTTTTCTTGTGGGGCTTTTCTGTCAGGCAAATGATTGAGCTGCACACAGACATCTTCATTGCTTCTCCTAACTAGTTGCTAGCATACCTTTGTTAGCTAGCTAGCTAGCTTTTAGTGTAAATTGATCACTGCATTCATTCTCTGCAACACATCTTGACATTACAACAATAAAAGATACGAAATTTACATTTCTGTCATGATACAGGTCTTAAATTTCAAGTCAGCGTTGCAACAGGAAGAGTACTTTGCTTTCTCTTATTTGTGCTGTAAATCTTCCTTGACGCTGCAGGGTAACCAGACCCACTATGCTGTTTGATTAAGTTTACAAACACGAACCACAGGTAACTAAAAATAATATGATTTAGCGCTTTGGCCAAATAAATTTTTATATCTCATGTTGTTTAGGTTTTTAAAAACATAATCAGAGAAGAGAAATGGTAGCTCTTGATGTAAATGCTTTGGAAAGTGATTTCTAATCAACATTTGTTCTTTACTTTGTCAAGACATGTATTTATTTATTTTTTTACTTCATTTATCACTTTTCACATCTTTAAACCTAAAAGAAGAAATAGAAACTAAAGTTTAAATTTATTATAATATATCTGTTTACAAATTAGATGAGAAAAATCTCTTGAGCTCTTTTTAAAGATTGATTAAATTTGCAATCAAATTTTAGATTTTATGTTGCAAAATTCCTCTGTATTTTAATGTTTGAAAAGTTTAATTCCACTTCATGGATGTAAGTTCACTGTCTGCTTGTAGCTTTAAAAAAAACAGCGCCTCCAGGGAGTAATCAGCTCGGTATCCGCCACACAAATACTTCCTCTCCGGATTATCTTATCGCACCTGTGGGTTTCTGTGATCTTGTGGTTCAGTGGGGGGAACTGAGCACAATATCTCTTCATCAGACAACATCCTCGGACCGGGACTGAGGGGAGACGGGAATATCTGAGACGACAATAACTCCAGGAAAAAAGGAGGAAGCCTGCTGCTAGATTTTGAATGAACGAGGAGTTTGAAAAGTTCGGTGTCAGAGGTCAAGCTGGCTCTTTTCGGAGGCGGGCGGGGAGCGGAGGGAGTGGCGACTAAGACAGGAGAGTTCACATTGTGATGGAAAAGTTTTGGGGGACAAAGAAGGCAACGCGCTCAGTTTGTCGCTGTGTTGAGCAGACAGGCCCTCCTTTGTCTCTCAGACTTTAGTCAGGAGGCCTTACAACTTTCATTCTTCCCTCCGATCTTCCCCTCCCTCCCGTCCTCCCCCACTTTTAACCAAACTTGTCCCCCAGCTCTTGCCTCTCCCTGTTTTTAGCTTTGCTGAAAGGAACAGCGAAGGATAAGGGAGTGGTTGTAGTGTTGCACAGTTGCTCATTAATATGCAGATTTTGTAATGAGTTGAGAGCTCTTTAGGATGAATCCAGGATTATTTGTCGATCTGGTTTTGAACAAATTAGCCATGTTTGCACACACACTTCTTCACAAGCACAATAACAGCCTCTTGTTTTGGTTTTTTTATTTTGTTTTCAGGCTTTACTGGGAATCTTTGCCAGATAGACATCGATGAATGTGCCAGCACACCATGCAAAAATGGCGCCAAGTGCACAGACGGGCCCAACAAGTACACTTGCGAGTGCACTGAAGGTAAACAAGCTTCAACCAAAAGTTTTTCAGGGTGACCATGCATCCTTATAAAGTCTTAAATCTGTGTGGCTAAAATTAAGGACTTAAAAGGTCTTAAATTAAAAATTTAAGTTTTCCTTAAGTACGTGTGTCACAGGTCTTACGTTTTGCCGTGGAATGAGTATTTAATCTTATATATGTAGTTTTTTTGTTCTTAAGGGACTTTTTATGTTAGACAAAAGTTTGAGTCAAACAGTTGAGGCTACCGCTAGCTAGCTGCTAATATACCCTTTTTAGCTAGATAGCTTTTTCCGTTTTCAGTGCAAATTTATTGCCAAACGGCCGAACAACCTTTGTTTTCTCCACCGGCTCACTTTTTTTGCCAGCCCATACGAGGCTAGATGTAAAAAAACGTATTAGTTTGGCGCTGTGTGTGAGAAACACAAATCCTCTGGCAAGAGTTGCAAACAAACCCCAGAAGCTTGATTGTAATTCAGCAAAATCCCCCAATCATTCTCTGTATTTAAAGAGTTTTTGATGTTAAATTTAATTCAAGGTGGCATTAAAAGGAGGTCTTAAAAAGTCTTAAATTTGACTTGCTGAAACCTGCAGATACCCTGATGTCAAAAATACATCTAAAATACATCATCAGTTGAATTCACCGGTTCAAAAGGCAACATGTGTCTCCTTCAGGTTACACTGGGAGGCACTGTGAGATGGACATCAACGAGTGTTACTCGAACCCATGCCACTACGGCTCCTGCATCGACGGCCTGGCTTCGTTCAGCTGCAGCTGCAACCCCGGGTTCACCGGCAGGCTGTGTGAGACCAACATTAACGAGTGTCTGAGCCAGCCGTGCCGGAACGGAGGCACCTGCCTGGACCGGGAGAACGCCTACATCTGCAGCTGCCCCAAGGGAACCACAGGTGGGCACTGGCCTGCACCATGAAATAAAAACAAAACAGAAAAGAACAAGTAAGTCAATCAATCAAAGCTTGAAAATGATTGAAAGTGAATCTTCTCCTCAGGAGTCAACTGTGAAGTCAACATTGACGACTGCAAGGGGAATCTCTGTGACTACGGGACCTGCATCGACAAAATCAATGGCTATGAGTGTGTTTGTGAACCTGGCTACACTGGTGAGTAAAATATAAATATATTAAAAGTTAGCTGTGGGCGAGATGTCTAAAAACTAAAATCTCGAATTTCTGATTTTGATTTTTTTCCTCAATTTCTTTTCTGAAAACAGAAAAGTATTTTCAAAAAGTGGCTTTTCATGTTATTCATATGACGGACTGTTGCTCAATTAGCAGTAAAAGATGCAATTTTACCAGAATTTTTTTTTAATTTCAAGAAAAAGGTTGATTTAATGAGGAAAAAAAGCTTCTAGAGTTATCAGTTTCTGACATGTCCAGCCCAACCTGTGGACTGAGTTTCCCTGCATGAGTTTGTCCTCAGAGGCAGAAATGCAACATGCAGAAAATTCAACCTTAAAATGTCTTAAGTTTGTGTGTCTAAAATCAAAGCCTTAAAATGTCAGTTGGCCTTAAATAAATTAATCACAGGTCTTAAATTTTGTCCTGGCAGGACTGTTTAATGTAGTGTTTTTTTCTCATGGGATTTTTTTGTCAGGAAAAACCTTCGATGGCACGCAAACGCCTTCATTGCATTCTGTGACTTGATGCGGTTGAGGATACCCTCGCTAGGTAGCGAGCTAGCTTTTTTGCCTGTATCATAGTAAAAAAAATCCAGATTCACAGATTTTCCTGTGCTTGATTGCTATGCATTAAGTTTCCCCAACTATCTCCTATGTTTATAGGTTTTTTTGGTCTTACGTTTCATTGAAGGTGGCATTAAAAAGGTCTTAAGTTTGAGTTACTGAAACCTGAAACCCTAAAGCCAGTCTTAGCTACACACAGAAGTTTATTTAAATGTTTACAGCCAGGTCTAGCCTTGAAAATTGTATTGCTGTTACTATAGCTGCAAACAGTGACAGATGCTAACGATTTATGTTTGCATGTTCTTAAAAGACAAAGTATTGTATATACTATGCTGTCATGGCTGCCGGCCAATGAATACCTTAAGATTTCTGTTGTTTTATGTCATTACGTCTGATTTGCAGTCAGTAGAAGAGATTCAGCATTGTTCAGTTACCTTTGCTCACCATACCTGTTTACAGTTGAGTTTCTTTTCCTCAAATCTTCTGTTTCTGTTACAGTTTCTGATTTTTGTTTTCTTTTTTCATGTGACAGTATAGGTATGTAAATAAAGCAGCGGTTTAAGATACAGGAATGGAGGGTTGAAGGAACGGGCAGAGGAGCTTGATTGTGGCAGAAAGTGGGGGTGACAGATGGCGAGCGAGTGAGCGCATGCTCCTCTGAGGTTTGCCCGGTGTCGCTTTGCAGCTCCACCCTGTCCCCAACCTGCTGCTGTTAGGACATGCTAGCTGCCCGCCCCACAAAGAAAAGACACACATACACACACACATACTGGCACACCGAGTCGCCGGGGATTTGTGCAGGAGAAAAGATTCCCTGAAAGATTCCTGAAAGTTGAGCTTTTAAAAGCTTGGAAGCTGCTCCGTGCTTTAAAGCTCAATGGGCTGCCTTTATGTTATGCGTGGCACCGGCCTGAATGGCGTCAACGCTTCAAGTGGCCGTCAAAGGCAGACGTCGGATCTCTTATGCTTCTGAAAATTGATACAATCATTGCAGTGCCGTATTAGCGGCATTGTGTGGAGGCCCTGTGTGCGACTTCACTGGCTGCTGCTGTGGATTCTCAGATATGTGACCACAAAGGTCACAGAAACTGCCATCTTCTTTATTTTCTGTCAGGGTTAAACACTTACTGAATATGAGTGGAAAAATATTTATAACAGTAAAGAACACATGATGGAAAAAATCACAACTATAAATGCATTAACTAAGAAAACATTGATGTTGCCTGAACTCCATAATGCTAGTTGTTCCAAACTCATTTGAAGTGCCACTCTTTCTCTCCTGGATCATGTTTTTAAGGTTTATTTTTATGCATTTCTGGTTGAAAAATGCATACCAACCAACTGACAAGGATGGTTCTGAATATTATTATCATTAATGATTATTACTTCTCCCAGAAATTATTGCAATAAATGATAATATTGTAATTTTGAGACAGTTTTCAACTAATATAATAATACTGTAAATCTTTAACTGTTATATGTTATTTTCTGTCCTTCTTTCACATAAAATCCCAAGAGGTGTAGGTAGGTACTTCTGTGAGTATGTAATGTTGTTTTGACTACAGTTTCTTTTTTTTACTTCAGGTATGATGTGTAACATCAACATCGACGAGTGTGCCATCAATCCCTGCCACAACGGTGGCACCTGCATCGACAAAGTCAACGGTTTCACCTGCGTTTGTCCGGACGGCTACCAGGATCCCACCTGCTTCTCCCAAGTCAACGAGTGCCTCAGCAACCCCTGCATCCACGGTCACTGCGAGGACAAAATTAACGGGTAGGACGCGCATCAACACTGCAAAACCACAAAATTTAGCCGAGGATTTTTGTCTAGTTTTTTTGTGCATGTATCTTTGTTTACTTGAAATAAGACAAAAGTAATTTAGAAGTAACCTTTCTGCAAAATGCTGCCATCAAGGTGACAGAGCAGGAGCATAGATTCAGACAAAGAGACATCTTTTTATTTATTTTCTAGTTTTATGTGTTTGTTTATAAATGCCCTAAGGAGATCTGTGCTATTAATTTAATTGTACAGCTTATAAAGCTAATCTAGTCTAAGATATAGGAGCTTATTTTAAGTCAATAACTCCTTAATAATGATGAAAAAGTACTTGTTCCTTTGGCAGATTGTTTCACTTATAACATGGGAAAAATGTCTTATCTGCTAATGGAACTAGTTCTTTGTCATCAATATTAAGGAGTTATTTACTTAAAACAAGCTCCTGTGTCTTGCTGAAAAATTACTTGTAAGTTTGTTTTCCTTTTTTCAAATGTACTAAGATGTTTGCACTACAAACCAGACCAAAAACACTTGGTAAGGTTTTGTGTTTTTGCAGTGAACAGTGTTAATATTCATGCTAATCAGAGTTTTTCAGCAGACTTTGACTGAGCCTTCTGCTGTTTTCTTGTTAGCTATAAATGCCTGTGTGACTCTGGCTGGAGCGGCAAAAACTGCGACATCAACAACAACGAGTGCGAGTCCAACCCTTGTATGAACGGAGGGACCTGCAAGGACATGACCAGCGGCTACGTTTGCACCTGTCGGATGGGTTTCACGGGTCGGTATCTCAGACCGGTGACCTTCGTCTGAACTTTAAAGAGTGTGGAGGTGATTTATTGTCTTCTCCGACCTCAGGACCAAACTGCCAGACAAACATCAACGAATGCGCCTCCAACCCCTGCCTGAACCAGGGGACCTGCATCGACGACGTCGCCGGGTACAAGTGCAACTGTGTCCTGCCGTACACCGGTATGATGTTATTATTGAAGTTATTTAATAATACATCAATCTGTTACCATGTTATCGTGGAATTTCCTTACTGAGGGGGCAGTTTCCACCCACCTGGGTACTTTAAGTTATTTGCCAAAGAGGAAAAATATGCTGGTGATGAAATAACTGTCGAGTAAAGTTCAGTCACAGGACTTCCTCCGAGCTCAAAGACGCCAAACTTTGGATTGCTCTGTGGGTCATGCTTCTCCCCAAACAGATCTGGGAAATGTTTTAATGTAATCTCTCTTATTTTTTGACCAAACAGATAATGCTGGAAAGGCTAAGGGGCCGGCTGTCTTGTATTTGCAGTGTATTTTTTGGATCCCTCCACAGGATTTTGAATAATAAAAGGCCTCTTGCTGGCGTTGGGGTGGGAACATGGTTCTTGACACACTTCCTGTTTGCCTGCTTCCTGTCTCACAGAAAAGCAAATGGCTTCACAATGGCCGGAAGCCGGAGTCGGCTTCCCGTACGAGCCGAGCGTTTGTGGAAACAGATAGAGGCGTGCGTCCCCAGGCCTCTGATACTGACAGAGCCTGGAGAAAATCCTGGGATAGCACTGATTGAAAGATGATTCTGTGTCCGTTTGGTTTGGGTTATCTCCAAGCCCTGGATGAGATCACGGAGTGAAGTTTAAAAGATCCGACGTAGTTCGCTCAAGAATGTGTTTCCATGTCTTACAGGAGAAAACTGTGAGATCTTGATGGCTCCCTGCAGCTCCAAGCCCTGTAAGCATGGAGGCCAATGTCAGGAGTCAGAGGACTACCTGAGCTTTTCCTGTGTCTGTCCTGAAGGATGGCAAGGTGAGCTCCCAGCATGCAACAGTGTCCTTAAGTTATCGGCAGAGAAGTTACACAGTCCTGGAAACCTTGAAAATGCTTGTTCATTGCTTTTTGAAAGCCTGAATTAACAAAATAAGATGAATCAGATCAGAACAATCTAATTTACAGGTATGGACAGACATTAAAACTAAGACAAAATCATAAAATTAGGAGATTAAAAGTTGTTTCTATATGTAAAAAGATTGTTCCTAATGTTTTCTGTATATTGCGATATATGGTCAAAATCGATAGATAATATGTTTAGTAAAATATCAATAATTTCATTGAACTCCGATTCAGAACCGCACAGCATTCTGGGAGATGTAGGCAGAGGAAAAGACTTTAGCTGCTTAACCTCTAGTTTATGCCACCAGGCAAAGTTGGTGGCATAAACTAACTCACTCTCTCTTTGGTTACCTAGCAACAACCTGTTGAGTAACTCATGGTTACCTAGCAACAGCCTGTTAAGTAACTGTGGAGTGAAAACTATGGATAAAACAGGAAAGGTTGATATTAGTTTGACAGTATTTTATTTAAAACAAAAAAAATCTAATCAATAATTATTGATATCAACTGATATGAAATGTATTTATCATGATAGGTTTTTCAGCCGTCCAGCTCTACGAATATCAAATATGTCAAATATAGCATTCAGAAACTGGTGTTTCTCTAAAACACTAAAATGACTTCACTTTTCCATATACGTTCTGTGATTTTGAAAGCTTAAAAAGAATTAATTCACTGCAAAAAGGCATTTTTTATGTAGTCTTATACATCTATTTGATTAATAATCAGGAGATATGACATTTTCAGTCTTATTTCTGACATTTTACATGTTTCTGTTTTTATTTTTTGCCCCTTTAAGGTCAAGCATGTGAAGTCGACATCAAGGAATGCGTGAAGAATCCTTGTCGTAACGGAGCAACATGCCAGAACACTTTGGGCAGCTACCGCTGCGCCTGCAAACCGGGCTTTTCCGGACGCAACTGTGAGACCGACATTGATGACTGCAATCCCAGTGAGTTAGTCTGAAGTTCTATTTACAGAGTCAAACCTGAAAGCCGCTCTTCTAAGTGGAGCGATTCCTCCCTCAGACCCCTGCAGCAACGGAGGCCTTTGTAAGGACGAGGTCAACAGCTTCCTGTGTTCCTGCCTGCCCGGATTCCGGGGACTGAAGTGCGAGGAAGACATCAACGAATGCGAGAGCAACCCGTGCAGGAATGGAGCCAACTGCACAGACTGCGTGAACAGCTACACCTGCACCTGCCCGCCTGGCTTCAGTGGGATCCACTGTGAAAATAACACACCTGACTGCACAGAGAGGTAGAGCGCTGCCCCAAACTGAAACCGCACAGCTTTGACTTTGATTGATCTGATCAACAGATTTGTTTTCTACATCAGCGTAATCCTGGTTTTCTTGTCCACTGCTGCCCCCTGTGGTGGAATTTTGTTTTGCTACAAAGCTGCACTTATTGCAGCTGCCCTGCTTGTAGAAGTCAGAAATGTTGTTTGTCAAAAAGCTTAAACATAAAGTAGGTCACTGCTGTAAGAACAAAAGTGCAGATTAGTTGTATTCAGACCTGGCAGCTCAGATTAATAAGTTATCGATTCACTTTGCTGGTCCTTTTTCCTTCTCAGCTCCTGTTTTAATGGAGGAACCTGTGTAGACGGCATCAACACCTTCACCTGTTTATGTCCGCCGGGCTTCACTGGCAGCTACTGCCAGCACGACATCAATGAGTGCGACTCCAAACCCTGTCTGAACGGCGGCACATGTCAAGACAGTTACGGCACATACAAGTGCACCTGTCCCCACGGTTACACGGGACACAACTGTCAGGTAGGATGAGGGGGAATTAATATCATTAAAACATGTTTAATATGCAAAAATGAGACAAAATGAAGGTTTTTATTCAGCTTAACGTCTTTCAGCTGAGTTTGTCTTTTTTGTGTGTTTTCAGAACTTGGTTCATTGGTGTGACACGTCTCCCTGTAAAAATGGAGGATCTTGCCGGCAGAGAGGAACCACCTACAGCTGCGATTGTGAGACCGGCTGGACGGGCCTATACTGCGACGTCCCGAGTGTTTCCTGTGAGGTTGCAGCCAAGCAAAGAGGTAAGAGGGAGATAAAACCTCAGCAGTTTCTGTGAAAGGAAGCTAAATTTAACTCCATCTCACCTTTTCTGCTCAGGAGTTGCTGTTTTCCAACTCTGTCAAAACTCGGGCCAGTGTCTGGATGTGGGAAACCGCCACTACTGTCACTGTCAGGTGGGATACACTGGGAGCTACTGCGAGGAGCAGGTGGACGAGTGTACGCCGAACCCCTGCCAGAATGGAGCCACCTGCACTGACTTTCTGGGTGGATACTCCTGCAAGGTGACGACCCTAAAAACAAACACGAACAGCCAGTGATCTGCTCAGATGTTGCCTCGTATGTTGCTTCTTCCTGATTTGGCTCAGCTTATGCATATGTGAATGCAAACTGAACTGGAGATCACTGAGAAAGACAAAAGAGAAATCTTAGAATCTCTAAGATCTGACGCTACTCCACATTTGTTTACATTTTGTGAAGAATTAAGTTGAGCTCAGCGTCTTCCTCTGAGTTTTTTGGGTTTTTCCTTCTGTAGTTCTTGGTGTAGCGCCACCACAGGCGAGCAGGGGAACTGGTTTTTGACTCAGTGTGAAAGTGAACCACAGCAGCTGAAAATCTAAGAACTTTTGTCCCCAATCAAACTGAGTCTACCGGACTGTCAGGTGTGAAAACACCCAACATGTAGGCGTGGATTATCATTTTGTAAAATGATGCCCAATTTTAACTAGGGGTGCACCGATTTTTAATTTTGGGAGATCTGTGATTTGTTGATTTCTACATGTGCAGCCGATCTGATCCCCTGATTTTATTTACCTCGGCAAAGGTCTAAAAATCAACTACTGTCCTCTTCTGCTCTGCAGTGAAAGATATTTGACTGATAGACTGGCCCACATTTACAGTTAACAATAAAAACTGTTGCCACTTTCTTGCTATATTGGGCAACATTTCATATTTAAAATAATTGGTATCGGCCAAAATCGGAATCGGAGGGTCAGGCTTTTTAAAGATCAGTAATCGTCGGCAATCATCCAGAAAACTGCAATCAGTGCAGCCTTAGTTTTAACTGTGTATAGTTTTGATGCCACTGCTAATTTTTGCTGCTTCCCAATAAAGTGTCCAGTTTAATTATAGCAAGTAAATGGCTGAGTTGTGATATTCTTCCCTCGAGAGGAGACTCTGTTGGCCTTGGCAGGAATGAATGAAAACAGAAAACAGCAAAGTAAACAAAACCCATCTTTGTTTCATGTAAGACATTGATCAAACTCGCCTCTCTCTTCTTCCTCTCTCTGTCCCCCAGTGCATGCCAGGATACTTGGGGCCCAACTGTTCTGAGGAGATCAATGAGTGTTTCTCCCAACCGTGCCAGAATGGGGGCACCTGCATTGACCTGATCAATACCTACAAATGCTCCTGTCCCCGAGGAACCCAAGGTCAGCAGACCCCACACACACACACTCCTCCCACATCCTTCTGCCTCCACCCGCCTCCCCTTCTGCCCCCTTCCTGTCTCCACGCTTCATTAATTAGGGCTTAACAGCACCCAGGGCATTAAAACTCCCTCCTTCAAGCCTGCCTCCAACTCTTCCTCCACTTGTCAAATTTGCCATTGATCTCTCTCTCCGACATGAAGGGGATTGTGTGTTGTAGGTCAGCTCAAATTGGCAGCCGAGTTGGGAGCGTCCCAAGGCGGCCAACAGGTTTTTAAAGCTGGCGGAGGGAGTTTGTGATTCAGCTCGGCCTTTTTGCAAACATGTTTCAGTCTGTGCTTTTGTAAGTGAGGGATCTTAGAAATTAGGACAACTTACTTTGTTGTGTCCAGTCCGTAATCAGATATGTTTTTTAAATAGGGCTGCAACTAACGATCGATTAGTCAGATAAAAGGATTGGCACTTTCTGCATATTTTTCATTTTTTGTACAATATTAGAGGTATATTAAAAGATTAAAATAAACAAATAATTACATTTCTTTTTTAAAGGAGAAATTGAATATTTTAGTGCCTAAAATCAAAACACATGGCATTCCTTTAGTGAACATTTGCTCATTTGTAGCAAAGGATGCATCTGCATGAAAAAACTAACATCAAGATGTGAAAAGCTTAGAGCTTCTGCTTGATTTATCATCAATACAGTGCAGGGCTGATCTGTCGTTTAGTTCAGGAATAATTGATTAATAATTGGATGGCAAAAGGAGATTTTTTCCACTGAATTTAAACCCGGTACCAAGGCTAAAGCTGTGTCACTTGACGGGTTTTGGGTAGAGCATATTTATAATCAAAGGTCTATTTTCATCATAAATGCAAAATGTATGGATATTTTGTACAATTTTGACTAAATTACTCCTCTTCTTTCAGCAAATGGCCTTTTATTTGAGTCTGTATACTCCAGTTAACAATTAATCGATTACTAAATTATTTAGACAGGATTAATCCAATTAATTGTTTCAATTTAAAGGTACATTTATGCATTTATCTGGATTCTAATAGTTAACTCTTACAGTAAACACAGAGCAAGAAACACGACAGAACACACACTGAATGGCTGAAACCTCTCCTACTTTCACACCCCTAGGTGTGCACTGCGAGATCAACGTGGACGACTGCAACCCGACCTCCGACCCCGTCACCAAAGAGCCCAAGTGCTTCAACAACGGCAGGTGTGTGGACGGCGTGGGCGGCTACCACTGTATCTGCCCCGCGGGGTACGTGGGCGAGCGATGCGAGGGGGACATCAACGAGTGTCTGTCCAACCCCTGCGACCCGCGGGGCACGCGCAGCTGCACCCAGCTGACCAACAACTACCGCTGCGAGTGTCGCACCGGATACACAGGTACTCACGTCTGGAGGTCAGACACCGCAAAAACACTGGATCTTACCACTTCAAATGAGACAAAACTAGTGACTTAAGTCAGCTGTTTGCTAATATTGATGAAAATGTACAAGTTTCACTGGCATTTTATAAAGGTTTTATATAATCTGCCAGTGGAACTAGTAATTTTTCATTAATTTTAAGGAATGATTGACTTAAAAGAAGCTCATATTTCTTGCTGAAAGTTACTAGTTTTGTCTTAATTCAAGATATTTGCACTACAAACAAGACCAAAATACTTGCAGTGAAAGATTAGTTATGCTTTGTTATACTTTCTTGTATTTTTTGTAGATTAAACACTTCCATCTAGTAGATTTGAACTATCTTGCCCTCATTTTTTCTGGATAAAACCTAACAGAAATTTTTTTTTTGTCTGACTGTGTGTGTGAATGATCTCTCTGCAGGTCAGCGCTGTGACCAAGTGTTTAATGGCTGTAAGGGTAAACCTTGCCGTAATGGAGGCAGCTGTGCTGTAGCCAGTAACACGCCGCATGGCTTCATCTGCAAATGTCCCCCAGTGAGTAAACATATATGTACCGTTAATCTCTAAGGATGTATCTTTGACTTGATATACATGTGTTTAGTTTAAACACTTTAAGTGTCTTCATAGCACAAGAACAAATGTTGATTTTTACCCTGAATTGTTGCTACAGTGTTACTATTTATGTGACTCTTCAAAGTGCAGATAAACCCTTCCTTTGGGTCCCGAAAGCCAGGTATACCTGCGCATCCTAACCACATCTGGGCTGGACGTGAGCGGCCGTGAATGAAATTTTATTCTCAGCCATAAAACCTTTAATGGACACAATGACACAAATTGATTCAATGCAGTGTGAAAGCAAACAGCATCAGCTGAAAATGTAACTAAAACAGTTTTAGTCCCCAAATGAACCAGACTGTCTGGTGTGAAAATGTCCTTAATTATGAACACACTAATGTTTATGCACTTAGTGTGTTCAGATATTGAAGTTCTGGTAAATGTTATACTATGTACACTGCTCAAAAAAATAAAGGGAACACTCAAATAACACATCCTAGATCTGAATGAATGAAATGTTCTCATTGAATACTTTGTTCTGTACAAAGTTGAATGTGCTGACAACAAAATCACACAAAAATCATCAATGGAAATCAAATTTATTAACCAATGGAGGCCTGGATTTGGAGCCACACACAAAATTAAAGTGAAATGTTCCCTTTATTTTTTTGAGCAGTATATTTACTTTTAATTAGTAATTAGGCTTAAAATATGCTTCCGTTGCAGCTTTTTTCCCCCCGAAAAGCTGCTGTACATTCATTACAGACGTTGTAATTTCTCATTTAAAAAATGTAACCTTTAACTCACAATATTAATTTCTGTGTTTTTCAATGAAGGGTTTCACTGGCTCCAGCTGTGAATACGACTCCCAGGCCTGCGGCAGCCTCCATTGTCGCAATGGGGGCACCTGCATCTCTGGCCACAACAGTCCGAAGTGTTTGTGTCTGCCGTCGTTCACCGGGCCCGAGTGTCAGTACCCCACCGACAGCCTTTGCAACTCCAGCCCCTGCTACAATGGCGGCACGTGCGAATACGCCGCCGAGGCTCCGTTCTACCGCTGCGTCTGCCCCTCCAACTTCAACGGCCTCCGCTGCCACATCCTGGACTACGGCTTCCACGGAGGCTTCGGCCAAACCATCCCGCCGCCGACAGACTACGAGATGCCCTGCAGCATCCCAGAGTGCGAGGAGCTCAAGCACAACAAGTTCTGCGACGCGCGCTGCAACAACCACGCGTGCGGCTGGGACAACGGCGACTGCTCGCTCAACTTTGACGACCCGTGGAAGAACTGCTCAGCCGCGCTGCAGTGCTGGCGATACTTCAACAACGGGAAATGTGACTCGCAGTGTGACAATGCCGGATGTCTCTACGACGGCTTTGACTGCCAGACGCTGGAGGGACAGTGCAAGTAAGCCGCTTTTGTAGCCGCTTTTATTATTATTTATTTATTTGTTGTTGTTTTTTTTTAAATAAATAAAATTGAAATGTATTTAACATCGAAGTAGAAAATACAAAGTGTGGTAGATTACACTAATTAAAGAAAAATAAATAAATAAAATCTGTGAAACGTCTCTATGAAACAGATTTTATGATTTTAGATTTTATGGTGAATTTTCTACAAGAAGGTGAAATTTAAGGAAAAACTAGTGTCTTTTAGCAGCTAAACCTACAGCTGCTGATAACGACTATTTTATTTATTTATTTTTATCCGATTAATCAATTATTCTGACAATTAATTGATTAATCAGAAAAAAACAATTTGTACGTTGTGTTGATTTTTTTCTTTTATTTAAGCTTGTTTTATACAATAGGAATGCATTAAAACATTAAAATGTAACTTTTTTTTAAATTAGAGAATAAATATTTATTGCCTAAGATACAATAACAGCATTTCTTGCTCGATCATTTGTAGCAAAGGATGCATCTGCAGCTAGAAAATACTTCTAACATCAACATGTAAAAAGCTCAGACCTTCCTGCTCGACTGACATAATGTGTTGATTATTTTTTAGATTAACTAATCAATAATTGGATAGCAAAATCTGCTTTATCAGAAATTTGAATAGGAGTTCTGAGTAGGACATATTTATAGTCAACGATGTTTTGTTTTCATCTTAAATGCAAAATATATATGTTTTTTGTACAGCTTTGACTTAATTTCTGCTCTGAGTAAGTTGTATTTTCAGAAAACAGCCTTTTTTAGAGTCATATACCAATGATTTAATTACGAAATTAGTTGACGATTACTTCAAAAATCGATTAATCACGATTAATCAACCCAAATGAAATCCTCAATGCTAATGCTGATGCTTGTCCTCCAGTCCTCTGTATGACCAGTACTGTAAGGACCACTACGCTGACGGCCACTGTGACCAGGGCTGCAACAACGCAGAGTGCGAGTGGGACGGCTTGGACTGCGCCAACAACATGCCTGAGAAGCTCGCCGTGGGCCAGCTGGTCGTGGTCGTCCACATCACCCCCGATCATCTCCTCAACAACTCCTTTGGCTTCCTGCGCGAGCTGAGCCGCGTCCTCCGAACCAACGTCATATTCAGGAAGGACACAAAGGGGGAGATGATGGTCTACCCGTACTACGGGAACGAACACGAGCTCAAGAAGTACAACGTCAAGCGTTCGGTGGACTCTTTGTCTGAGATTCCTGACAAGGTGCTGAGTGTGATGAGGAGGAGCCTGTATGACGTGGGAGGCGGCGGCATGAGAGCCAGGAGGGAGCTCGATCATGTGCAAGTCAAAGGGTAAGAAAACAGCTGTTTCTCATTTAGGAGGGCAACTTTTTTCACATTTTGTAACATTTTTGAGTATGAAAAATAATTTTTTATATACTTTAGCCTGTTATTCATCCATTCAATCCACTTTTTTAAAGGGGACCTATTATAAAAAATTCACATTGTGCATGTTTATATGTTACCATTTGGGTCTCTACTATTTCTAAAAACAATACAAGCACCTAGAAAAGCATCAAGCCATTTTTTGGCAATAAATTAATGTTTGTTAATTGTTCAGTCATATTGGACAAGCACTACACCATTACCTATCAAACTAAACCAGCCTGAGTTCCAGCATGTTTGGTCAGCTGGTTTTACCGCTGTACAATGGCTGCTGAAAAAAAAAAAGTATTTTGTTATTGACTTATCATTTGGAAACCACTTGCCGCATTCTTGTTGGTTGTGCAGGAGGCTCCACTTTTGCTTTTCAAAGATGTATGGTTGTACATTTGTGCATCTGTTTGCAGCTAATTTCATCCATGAGTGTAAATGTTGAGTTTGCACTTGTTTACATAGCCAAATAAGCTGCCAGCAGCAGCTTATTTGGATTTAAAGTGACAAGAGGCCTTAAAAAAGCTCATACTGAAAGGAGCTCAAAATAGGCAGAACTGAGCAGACTAAAATCTCATCATTTAAGAATAATTTTGTTCAAAAATTGTAATGAACATGTTGTGTAAAGCCCACTGACCCATCCTAAACTTTTCAAAGAATCATAATAGGTCAACTTTAAGTTAAATTTAGCCCACACAAATTTTATTTCTCTGTTTTCTGTTTTGTCCTGAAGATCAATCGTCCACTTGGAGATGGACAACCGTCAGTGCTTCCAGCAGTCCAACGAATGCTTCCAGAGCTCCGATGACGCCGCTGCGTTCCTCGGAGCTCTGGAGTCCAGCGGCAAACTGGATGTTCCCTTTACTATTGAAGCTGTTTACAGTGAGTATTATTCACTGAAATCTATGATCTATTGGTACAAGATCACACGAATTTTTGTTTAGTAGGTGAAATTTAGGCAAGAAATTGACAAAAATAACAAAAAAACACAACTCTACCCCATCTGCATCAAATCTTTGTCAATGTGCGCTTATGCTACAGCAATAAAGATTGGGCATATTTTAATTACTTTTACACTTTTTTATCAAATGTGCCAATAATGTAAGCAAATAATCAGAAAGACTTTTGCCAAGTATGTTTCCAACACAGTAAAAGAGTATATATATATATAGATATATATATATAATCCTCGTTTTTAATGTGCTGAGTAGAGGTTATAATTATACAGTTTTAGAAGACATATTTGAAATTACATTAAACCCCCCTAAAGTTGCAGAAAATGCTACAAAATATGGAAAGAAACTATAAATTGTACATTTCTCTCAATAATTATTACATTAATTTAGCACAAATACTGCCTCATATCTCCTGATTTTAGTTGGCAATACATTTTGCAGTGGAAAATTTTATCAGGTAATTTATTATAACTATATTAATCTGATGTTGAATATATTACCAGATAAAATTTTCTACTACCATCCCCTATTTTGATGAGGAAAATAAGCAATATTTTTCTATTAATCCCATCAAACTTTATTTAATCTTCACAGTTTAGGTTTGTTGCAGCAGCAGAGCTGCTGGATGGTTCCTTCCTTCAGTCTTTTTCTGGTCAGAAACTTGTCAATTTCTAGACTGAGTAGCAAAGCAACTTGATAAATTTAACTTGCAAATAATGTTTTCCTGAATTTCCTCTCTGTGGGAAAATAAAGGATATTTCTGTCTCCTATCTGTCATTTTAACTTATGTTTTACAATAATTATTGAAACTTCATTAGTAAAAGAAAATGTAGTCCACTGTTTTCACTTTGAAAAACACCAAAGATGTCCTGGATTGTAAGGAAAATAAACCATTTAGTACTATTTTTCTAATTTTTAGTGCAAATCTTAGTACACTTGAAATTAGAGAAAACGAACTTTGCAACAATATATAGAAGCTTGTTTTTAGTAAATAATTAGTTAATATTGATGAAGAAATATTAGTTCCATTGCCACATTACTTCACTTATAATATGGAAAAATAATCTGCCAATGGAACTAGAACTTTTTTATTTATTTTAAGAAATAATTGACTCAAAACAAGCTGCTGTATCTTGCTGAAAAGCTACTTCTGAGTTAGTTTTGTCTTATTTTAAGTGTACTAAGATATTTTCACTACAAACTAGAATAAAAATATTAGGTAAGATTTCGTGTTTTTGCAGCGTGGTGATAATATGATGTGTATTAAGTTAGAAAAAAACCATGAAAAGTGAGTACAATTGTGCATAAAGCAGAAATATATTTAGAAACACAGGCTTTATGCTAACAGGGTCGGCAGCGGCCTGCGGTCGGATCCACAGAACTCTTTGATTGTGTATTTGTTATGCAGTGGTGAACAAATGCAATAGTGAATCTCATGGTCGAATCAATCAATCTCTTCCTCTGTGTGCAAATCCAATGGCTTCAGGCTCCAAAATGGTTAATTGCAGCAAATCAACTCATCCACACCCCCTTCGCTCACTTCATCAGGGCGTCTCTGGCTTCCTCTTTCTCAGACATGTGCACCTATACGTCCTCTGACAGCGAACTCACACACACGCACACACACGCCTTATCCCACATGGCAAGGGGCTGCTGCAACCTTCACCTCGCTGAATGTAATACCAGGACTTAATGTATCTCTGAGGGTTTAGGTTGGGGGAGTTTATCATTTCAAAATCGTTAGTGAAAAAAAAAAGAAGAGGAAAAATTGATCGGGAGTGTGCTAGAAGTTGGGAGTCTTTGTTATCTCGAAAATCCTAATAAATCCTTCGTCTTTACAGCTTAAAGCGCGTGCAGTAATTTGAAGTTCATTAATCCCCTCCCTCTTTTTTTTTCTCTTAAAGAAGAAATGGTAAAGTTGTCTCTTGGTACCCTGAGTTGAAAAGGGAGAGAGGAGGTGGTGATGTTCTTTTCTTCCCTATTTTCTTTTTTATCCCGCCCCATCCCCTTTTTTTTTATTTTTTTTTTTTTGATGAAAAGTGGTTAGCTATTCTGATTATTACTGAATAGATAGAAGCTAGCTTTACAAGCAGCGAGGATCGTCAGTCGGTCCCTGGCTCCGGGTGCGATTTGGAGCGACGAAGAGCTGGACAGTCAGGACCTTCGCTCTTGACGATGTCACCCCGTTTCCTGACAGGCGGCGTTGACCTGCAGCCGTCCGACGGACTCTACACCATGTATTTGGTGCTGGGCGGCGTCGGGATACTGGCCTTCCTGGGAGTGGGGATGGTGGCAGCCCGAAAGCGGCGCCACGAACACGGGCGCCTCTGGCTTCCCGAGGGTTTCAAGACCACGGAGACCAGCAAGAAGAAGAGGCGGGAGCCCGTCGGAGAGGACTCAGTCGGACTGAAGTGAGTTTGTCCTGTTTTGGACGTTCGTATTTGGACAATTTTGAATTTCACAATGATCATAAGTGAGTCTGAGACAACTTAGATGATCATTAGCCTCATCTGATAGAGAGGTGGGGGAGGAATTTAATCAATGGTTTGTTTTTTTGTCTTAAAAGCAGCAGATTAAGTGGATTTAACCTGAATTTTCTGCGTTCACACAGGCCACTGAAAAACACCTCTGATATTTCTCTGATGGACGACAACCCGAACGAATGGGGAGAGGACGAGCCTGCGGATGTGAAACGCTTCAAAGTAAGAAAACATTCATAAACTCTTAAGTTGTTTAATATTTTTTTATTAGAAATAGAATAAAATAGAATAAAATAGAAATAATCAATTGTCCCACAATGGGGAAAATGATAGAATATGAAAACATTAGATCATTTAAAAAATGTACAAAATGTGCATGCCTTTTTGAGCATTAAAATGTTATTTACAGTTAATGAAAGCTAAATAAAGTTGGACAGAAACCACCATGGATGTAAGCAGTTACTGGGTTTGTTACTGGGTTTGTTGGGAGCAGTGGTGGTTATCGTATGCCACAATTTCCCAAAGAAATATCTGGAAATGTTGAAAATAAAATTAATATTATCAAATTTTATCATGTGCTTGTAGGAAAACTTCAACATTTTGCTTCTTTTCTTAATTTTAACTCCTGCTGCGTGATATTTTTTTTGCAGCTTGACGAGCAGGCGGTGCTCGACGCCGACGACCAGACGGACCACCGCCAGTGGACCCAGCAGCACCTGGACGCTGCTGATCTGCGCATCCCCTCCATCGCTCCCACTCCCCCTCAGGGGGAGATCGAAAACGACTGCATGGATGTCAACGTGCGAGGGCCAGGTAATCAACATAATCAGTCTGTCGTATTTGTGATCTGGGAGGAAAAACTTATCAAAACTAGTTAAATAACATCCTCACTACATATTTTTGTTTGGTTATCTTGTAAGATCCAGACATTAAATGTGTGAATTGTCTTTCCCTGAGTAACAAAAGAATGACATGTTTTCTAAATCCTGTGAAACTGTCAAAGTTTTGACTGATTTCATGGGTTCACAAGGTAAAAACTGAGCAGAAATTTCTGAGCAGATTTTCAGTGTGTGTGTGTGGGTGTGTGTGTGCGTTCATGTGGGTGTGTGTGTGTAATTGTGCGTGAAAGAGCTGCTGAAGCCCCGCCATGTCCTCAGGGTAAAGGATCTTCTTCAAAGCAGCCAGTTGGAAGCCGAGCGCCTCGGGGAAAACACTGATTCCTGATCAGATTAATCATTTGACCAGTAATGGGACTCAGTTTTTATCTGTATTCAACATTATAATAACCAACAAGAGCATCAAATGCAAAAAAAAAAAAAAAAAACTACAAAAATCCCTAAAGGAAACCTCAAAAAAAAAAAAAAGAAAAATCAAAGAAGTTCATTTAACAACTTGAGAGCTCACTTTTTCCCTCCGTCATGGATCGATGCACTCGAATCGACCAAATCTGTGAGATCTTTGGCTCGCTTTTCTTTTGAAGAGGAGAAAACCTTTCCAAGTCATCTGCCTGAGCTGCCTCTCTCGGTTAGATATTAATGCTTGGTTTTATTGGAGGAGTCTGGCTTCAGCAAACCCCCGATGCTCTGCTTTCCTTCTGAGGCTCCTCCTGTGCTGGCGCCTGCATCAGAATCCGCTCTTGAAAGAAAAAGCAATGATGATTCAACACAGGCATAAGTGTCAAATCCACATTCGATTTGTTTGTTGCTTTGTTTTGATCTGCTCAGGGCTTTGAAGTGGAGCACTTCTGTCTTTCTCCTGCACTCACTTGGCCCCTTTCAGAGTTGTGCTGACCGTGCAAATACAGGTTCAGCTTTTCATGCCTTTCTGCTTCTTCTCTCCTCAGATGGGTTCACCCCGCTGATGATTGCTTCCTGCAGTGGAGGCGGACTAGAAACGGGCAACAGCGAGGAAGAGGAGGACGCCTCTGCCAACGTCATCAACGACTTCATCTATCAGGGCGCTAACCTGCACAACCAGACTGACCGTACCGGCGAGACGGCTCTTCACTTGGCGGCTCGGTACGCCCGCTCTGACGCTGCCAAACGGCTGCTGGAGGCCAGCGCCGACGCCAACATCCAGGACAACATGGGCCGGACGCCGCTGCACGCCGCCGTGGCTGCTGATGCCCAGGGAGTCTTTCAGGTAGGCTGTTTGTCTCCATCAAGAGAGATTTAAGAGAGAAAATAATTCAGATTGTGTCATTGTCAGCATGTTTGGTCAACTGGCTTTACCGCTGTATGCTATACAATGGCTGCTGGAAAATAATGAACATGTTTTGTACAGGTCATTGAGCCATCCTAACCTGTTGAAGGAATCATAATCTGCTTTGTGTCTGCTTAGATTCTGATCAGGAACCGGGCCACAGATCTGGACGCCCGCATGCATGATGGCACCACACCCCTGATCTTGGCTGCCAGGCTGGCAGTGGAGGGCATGGTGGAGGAGCTCATCAACTGTCATGCAGATGTGAATGCCATCGACGACTTTGGTAAAAAAAAATCAATAAATCAATAACTATATGTATTGTGATAGATAGATGATCAAAATGTAAAATGTCTGATTGAAAATTCAGTATTCTATATGAAGAATATTTGCTGAACTCTGATCCAGAACCGCACAGCATTCTGGGAGATGTAGGCAGAGGGAAGACTTTAGCCGCTCAACCTCTCACATTGGTAGAACCAAGTGACTGACTCATTCTTTGGTTGCCTAGCAACTCACTCGTCCTTTGGTTACCTAGCAACAGCCTATTGAGCAACTGGTGCAGCAGCAGTTTAATATTTCACCACTGTGCCTCATCACTGTTTAATAAAAAAAACAACGCCGTTGAGTGAAAACTGTGGATATAACTGGAAAAGTCACCTCTCCAGTTTGGCAGTATTTCAGATTGAAAAAAACTAATCAATAATTATCAATATCGGCTGATATGAAATGCTTATATTGTGATAGGTTTTTCAGCCATACTGTCCAGCTCTGGTACCAGAGTAAAGGATTTTATCTGGAAAGGTCAGAGTGTTTAGATCCGTTTGCTCTCAACGGTTGAATAACTCTTGTTTTTTTTTCTTTTCAGGTAAATCAGCTCTGCACTGGGCCGCAGCAGTAAATAATGTAGAGGCTGCTATTGTTCTACTCAAGAATGGAGCCAACAAGGACATGCAGAACAACAAGGTTAAAAAATATTTAAACTCCTTCTCTTGATGTTTGCTATTGACCCTTTGCAGCTACGTCACCATATCACTCGAGGCGCCATGAGGGATGTAGGAGGTGAAAGACAGATTGAACAGAGCGACTGAGATTTACCCAAGATGTTTTTTCTTGTTCGAGTCGAGTTAATCTGTGAACGTAACACACCTGGTTGGGGCTCATAGACGGTGGTATTTACAAAAGTTGGAAATATCTAGCTTAGAAACCGACCCGTACCTCCTCCCTCCTGACCTTTTGATGAAATTACCGACTTTGCCTGAATTCAAACCACATGATTTATATCACTATATCACTGCGTTTCCCCTTAAACCGGACCAGGATTAAAAATGTACTAAAGTCTAGATGCTTACCAGTCTTTTCTGTACATGCTAGGCTATATGATGGTGGGGTAATTTCTCCATGGTTACTAATGATTCAACGCTTACCTTCTCCATAAAGCAATATCATACTTACTTGTAAAGTATATGAACATTTGTTTCTTACCTTGAAAAAAAAATGTTAGCTGCAAATCCATGTAAATCCATTCTGGCTGACAGCCATTATGATTGACAGCTAGTATATTTCCTCATTAAACGTTTTACAATAAAATGACAAGTTTGGTTTGCATCCTTGTCTGTTTGTGTAGCTGAACGCACATTTTTAAAGAGAAATCAGCTAAATAGAAGCAATATTAGGGACCGCACAGGTTTTTTTGATGACCGTCATGGCATAGTGGGCCATGTTCTTGCTAAAGGCTGAATAGAAAAGTGTTCTTTCAGCGGCTACTGTCTCATTTAAGACTCTGTCTCCTTCATGCTTCAGGAGGAAACTCCTCTGTTCCTGGCTGCCAGAGAAGGAAGCTATGAAACTGCCAAGGTCTTATTGGATCACTTTGGGAATAGAGAAATAACGGACCACATGGACCGGCTCCCCAGGGACATCGCGCAGGAGCGGATGCACCACGATATCGTGAGGCTGCTGGACGAGTACAACCTGGTACGAAGCCCCCCCATGCACGGCGGCTCCCTGAGTAGCGCTCTCTCCTCCCCGCTCTGCTCACCCAGCGGGTTTCTAGGCGGCATGAAGCAGCCGCAGCCTCAAAGTCAAGGCCAAGGGAAGAAAACCCGCAAGCCCAGTCACAAGGGGATTGGCTGCAAAGACGGCAAAGACATGAAGGTGAAGAAGAAGAACTCTCAGGACGGGAAGTCCGGGACGCTCCTGGACAGCTCGGCTGTCCTGTCGCCCGTAGATTCACTGGAGTCTCCTCACGGTTACGTTTCTGATGTGGCGTCGCCGCCGATGATGACCTCCCCGTTCCAGCAGTCGCCGTCCGTGTCTCTGAACCACCTGCAGGGCATGGCGGACCCCCACCTGGCTGTGAACCACATGGTGATGCCCAACAAGCAGGAGCTGGCCCGGATGCAGTTCGACCCGCTGCCTCCCCGCCTCACCCACCTGCCGGTGTCCGGCCCGGCCGCACAGGGCGCCATGGGCGGCCAGTGCGACTGGCTGGCCAGGATGCACAGCGGCATGGGCCAGGCGGGGCAGTTCAACCCGCTGAGAGCGCCCCCCGGAGGTCAAAGCAGCCTGCACCAGGGGATGATCGCAGCGCCGCTCCACAACGGCCACCCCAACTCCAGCCTGTCACAGATGATGACTTACCAGGGCCTGCAGAACACCCGACTGGGCCCGCAGACCCACATGATGCAGCAGATGCAGAACCTGCAGCAGCTGCATCAGCAACACCAGAACTCTAACCCAACCAGCAGTCAGAACTTCATCAGCGGGGACCTCAGTTCCCCCGAGCTCCAGCAGGGGGCGGCCAACTCCAGCATGCCCATACACACCATCCTCCCTCAGGAGAGCCAGATCATGCCCAGCACCCAGTTCCTAACTCCTCCCTCCCAGCATAGCTACTCCGGCCCGATGGACAACACCCCCAACCATCAGGTCCAGGTGCCGGACCACCCGTTCCTGACCCCGTCCCCCGGATCCCCCGACCAGTGGTCCAGCTCGTCCCCCCACTCCAACATGTCCGACTGGTCAGAGGGCATTTCCAGCCCACCGACGAGCATGCAGTCCCAGATCGGCCACATATCAGAACAGTTCAAGTAGGAAGCTGAGAGTCTCTGCACCCCACAGGATGAGCTGCTGTATATAATTTTTATTTTGTATAAAAAAAATAAAAAAAAGCACTCAAAAAGGAAATCAAGCAAAGCTGTAATCGAGATGTAGGACTTTTATAAATTTTTCTACTAACAGCAACATATGTGCTTCATTTACTGTTATTTGTTTTTTTTTATTTATTAAGGTTGTATTTATGCTTGTTTGACTGCAAAAACACAGAAACTCTTACCAAGTATTTTCGGTTTAGATTTTAGTTAAAATATCTTATTACACTTGAAATAAGACAAAACTAACTTTCAAATAACTTTTCAACAAAAATGAACTTATTTTAAGTTAATATTTTGTATTATTGCTGAAAAATGACTAGTTCCACTGCCATATTATTTAACTTGTAATATGGAAAAAATGTCTAATAATCGGCCAGTGGAACTAGTCATTTTTCTTAAATATTGTTTATTGTTTAGGATCTGAATTAACTAAGCAGCTACTCTTCCTGAGATCCATCATATACATTAATTAAAAAAAACTGTATATTTTAAGGAAGATATGTTCTCTTTATTGCTGTAAAATTACTTCTAGGTTAGTTTTTTTCTCCTTTCAAATGTACTTAGATATTTGCACTAGAATTAAATTAAAAATAGCTGGTAATATTTTGTGTTTTCGCAGTGTTCCTGTCGTTCTGGGTCATACGCAGGACAGAGAAAGTCCTTTAGAGACACTTCTTTCTTTTATAGTTTGTTTTCTGCAGCATACACACTGGGTATTTATTTCCCTAAACATTCTTAGTCTTTGTCCTTTTTCTTCTGTTTATATTTTGTATAATCATGTTTATAATAAAAATTGTGATTAAGCTAGAGCACATTTTAAGTTTCAGTGTTATTTCAGTTTGAAAGTGTGAAGAGATTCCTGTGAAGGCATCCAAACATCCAGTAAATCGTAGTGACGCTCTCTAGAGTTTTGTACATTTTGTTAAATCGACGAGGCAGCGATACGCTGTTCCTTTAAAATTTGCATTATTATGTTTTCTTGTGGTGGGGAGGTGACATGTTGTACGGCCATCTTGGAGATTGGCGGTTAACTGACGCAGGCCTGAGTTGTTGTGAGTCCTGTGGTTTTTGGAGAACTGGCCTGTTGGCCACGATGTTTGTTGTTGTCCAGAGGGAACTGGAAAATGTATTTCCTTCTCCCTCCGATTAGTTTGAGCCTATGGCTGTGTTCTTTCTTCTGTAAATATGCTTTGCATTTCCCTCATAAGCAAGATTTTGTTTAAGAAATCTTAAGTCTTCAGCATGCATCGAATTGATCCTGCACTGGTCAAAACTCTCTAAAATGTAAAACAGATCAGATTATATATTTTCTATTTTTCTGGCCCAAAGGCACAAATCAATTTGAAGTATACACAAATGAATGAAATATATTGTTAGGTATTGTTTTCACAAAAATGAAGAAAAAATACATAAACATTGAGGTTTTATAAATTTATATTTATTTACTGTTCTGTGACACAAAACCTCACTGAGATAACCTTTTATGTACGTGCGGAAATGTTTTTTTAAGCACTGCCAACTAAGTTCTCAGTTGAATCCACTTAAATATTATGTGAGATGCATTCTGTTTTGATTTTTGAAATATTATTAGGAAAAAGGAATATGTTAGGTTGTGGTAGCATTTTTATATTTGTTTGCTTCCTTTGTAAAGTTATCATGCGCATTAAATGTATTTCTGCTGTTTATTTTCATTCTGTATAAAGGTTACCTGCTATAATAAAGGACACGTTGGTGTCTTAATCTCATGAGAACGGCTCTTTTGTTCACTAAACGCTATATTATCGAATATTTGAGATTAATTTTGTCTTTAAGTAACAGCAAAATAATTTAAACATCTTTTAGCCTGTCTCCATCTAGTGGTGTAGTTGAGTAACGTTCCTATTTATGCATCACAACAGGCTAAAACGCTGTAGTACTCTGAAGTTTATGCCAGCTACAATTAACTAATCAAAGGAAAGATTTAGCAATGTTGCAACCCATCTTTATTCACAAATATTGTGTAATGTTAAGATCCTAAAGAGAACTAACTTTAGTGCTATTTGCTACATTTTTAAAGTTTTATTTTGCTCTAAGTACATGGCAGATAACAAGCCTGCTTTTTTAAATATTATTTTATTTTGTTCATTTCTTAGAGACAGACACGACAGATCAAGACAATCTAATATCTGCATCAACAGTCAGAAATTTGCTAGAAAAATCAAGGAAATTTTCAGATTAATTTAAGAAATTCTTGAGAAAAAACTTGCATATTTCTGAGTTTTGAAAGTAGAAAATGTTTGACTTTTAATTATTCCAAAAGATTTTCGACCTCTGAAACTCTGAAATTTTCATCTTTTTTTCTAGAAAATTACTGAGATTAATCTAAAATTTGCAGAGTTTTTAGTGGAAATTTACACCTATATGGCCATTTTCTGCATTGCAGCACAAGTTTCATATAAAACGTGTATATTCTGGAAAATATGAGGGGGGTTTTTAAGCAGATTTTTGACTTTTGGAACTCAAAAAATCCCAAGTTTTTTCCAGAATAGGCCTGAAATTAATCTAAATATCTTGGAATTTTTCTGTCACATTTTTGACTATTCAAACTCTGAATTTTCCAGTTTTTACCTAGAAAATCTTTTAAATTTATCTAAAAATTTTCATTTCTCACTTTCCTGTCTAAAATTTAAAATAAAGAGCCAATAAAACCTGGGGGAAAAGAAGAAAAAACCCCCAACATATTTTCGGAGATTCTATCATTTTTTTCAAGCTCAGAAATTTTCTTGTCTTTTCTAGATTTTTGGGGAGTAAAAATTCACTTTTTTCAATCTACAATGGCCCTATTACGACGTCGTATTTTGCAATACATAACATCTTAATAACTAAAATGTTTGCGTAGTGAACTAGTTTGGCCCGTTTTTCTGCTCCGTTGACATGGGACAAGCGAAACCAACTCCAATTCCCAGAATGCCCCGCCGCGAGTACAGTTGCAGTTCACAGTTCACAACATTACAGTAAAAATAGGATATTCGCTGCCAGCCGCTTATGTGCTAAACGGCAAAAACCGGCAACTTGGCGACCGGAGAACGCGTCACTCGGTTCCCACCACACCGACAACCGGGCCAGAACCCCGAAAAATGGGTCTGAGCTGAGCGGTGCACCCTTCCTTTCTTTCCTGTGTTGTCGTCGGATTTACAAGCGACGGCTGGCTGGCTGGGTGCTAACGCTAGCACGCTAGCTCTCCGAGAAGAGCAGACACGGCAACAACGGCTGTCCGCCTGCCACCGTCCCCGGGCTGGTTCTCTCCGCCGCCGCCTCGGCCGCAGCAGCAGCAGCTATGTTCGTGCAGGAGGAGAAGATATTCGCCGGCAAAGTGTTGAAAATACACATCTGCACGATGGACGGCACGGAGTGGCTAGAGGAGGTCACGGAAGACACCACTGTTGAAAAACTGAAGGAGAGGTGCTTGAAACATGTAGGTTTTTTTAAAAGTAGGGGTGTTTGTGTCTTCTTCGACATTTTTTTGTCCTGTCACTCCTCTGCCTGAGGTGTTATATACCTGCCATTCCCTCTCTTTAAACTGTCAGTGTCAGTGTCACTGGCTTTGTATTTATAGTAACTGGGTAGACTCTGCTATTTATAATTTAGCAGGTTGGCTGCCCCTCTTCAGCTAACTAACACTGTGGCCCTTTTTTCTGTCCCCAGTCAGAGAGGCATGCTGCTTCTTAGCCTTTCTATTATTATACAGCTCACCCCCTCTCTCCTTTTTTGGCCTTTTAACGTGAAACCTCATTAATATAATGGTCAACTTAAACACTTCTGTCTTAACTTTACTACAGTTGTTTATGTGTCGTTTTCTTGTCTTGTAGTTGCTAAAATTATATTATTTATGCTATAACCAAACTTCATTCATTCATTTACTGAAACTACTCAAAAGCAGTCAATTATTTCTAGTCTTACTCTGTTTTCTTGTTTTTGTGAATCATATGAGTCAAATTATGATTTGTGTAGCTATATATGTTTTTTACATTAGATTGAGCAAAACTGCCAGTTTTACTGTTTTAAACAATACAATTAAAACAAAAAATTTGAATTATTATTTAGTTGATTTTTATCAAAACAAATAGGCAGCAATTATTTGTTTAATCACAATATTTTGTGGTACTATTATGATCGCAATAAAAGTGATAAGAAATATTTATTCTTTTTTTAAAGTAACTGTGTGGTTTTGCTTGTAATCACAGATAATTCTCTTGAAATATTCACTTAAAGAAGCATAATTTTTATATCTGACCTGCACAAATATTTTCAAATTTATTGATATTTATTGATACTTTTATTGAACAAACTGTGGAGAAGCTAGTAACACTTTAATCCCAACAACACAGTTTTGAACATGATTAGTTGTAATTTATCATAACAGCGATAAATCAAAATACCTATCAGGATAAGAAATTTATCACAATAAATGATGAACAATATATTAAATGCCCACCCGAATTAATACTGCTGCTAAATAAAATAATAAAAAAATATTTATAAGCATTGTAATAATCTGCACAATATGGTAAAAAAGTATTTATTCTGATTTTGTGTTTTTTCACACTTGAATCAATGCTTCAGATCATCGAATATCCGACAAAGCAGTTTTTAAAGGATTATTTAATTAACTGAGGGAAAATGTATCCACACCAACCTTGCCTTAACTAATTAGAAATTTGAATAAATAGTTTTAAAATGATTATTTTACTTCTCAATGTTTGAATTTCACCTCGCTCTTTGAAAATTGTAGATTAGCTTAGGCTACATGGTGTGAGGTGGTGTAATCTTATGAACTTATTACGAAACATTTTCTTTGAGGATTTTCTGTTAGTTTAATTAAATTAGATTTAATTGAACAAGTTTATTTTTTTCCTAAGGGGAAGTTGAAAGTCACAGTGAAGCAGCATAAACGTAATGCCGTCACTATAAACGCAACAGTTAACATGCATTGAAGTCCCATCATAAAAGTCATGGTTCCAACAATTACAGCAAAGCAACCCCAGATCACCACACTACCACCACCATACTCGGCTTTTGCATTATGTTTTATTTTTTAATGAGAAGCTACGTGTAATAAAACACGTTGAGTCATGAACACTGACCTTAACTGAGGCAGTTAGGAAAACATAATTTTGCGATTATATTTGTTTAATATTGCAAAGACATCATTCTATTTAATTTAAGTCAAGATAGTGCATTAAACAACGTTACAACTGATGGTTTGTACATTAGTTTTCTAGCCCAGACTTTATAAAAGGCATCAAAACTAAAATGAAAGATTCCTGTCACAATTTCTGTGACTAATAATGAGGAAAAACATCAAAATTCATATTAGAGAAAACAAATTCTGCACAATAAAGTTGGTATATACATATGCGAACACGATATTTGTTTCTGTTTTAGCTGTTGTTTCACCTAGAAATTGACTGTAATTAACCCACACCTCCCTCACTCTTCCTCTCTCTTTGACATCATCATGATGCTCCCATCACTCTCTCCGTAAGCTTAACATACCGCTAATGGTCACTGAAGTCTATATTAAGTGAGGGCATGACTGAAAGTTTTCTCAAATGGCAGGATACATTATTGGTTTGATGAGTCTAAATACATTGAACTTACTATATAATAATAGCACAACCAATCTTGTATCCAAGCAATCCTTTGAAATTATGCACTGATATTGCAGTTTAGATGTTGTGCTATGTTCTTTTTACTTCTTGGATGAGTTGCTGATGCTCTCTGTATTTCAGGGGTGTCTAAAAATGTGGCCCAGGGGCCATTTATGGCTCTTGAACTGATTTTGTGCGGCCCACCAGCTGCAATTTAAGAGTGATGCAAATTTGGCCCATTCAGTACAGGTGTTTGATGCAGATGGAGACTTTTTATAAGGGTTAAATTATTACAAACATAATTTTCTTACAATAAAAAATGTTAAGTACAACACAAAATACTAGTTTTTTTATAACCAGGCTTTATTCTCCTTAGACAGTCGTTAACGGCTTAATGAAAAAGCATTGTTGTGATGACATGCTGAAGGTGGAGAGTTGGAAAGAGTAGGATCTTCTTAAAGAGACGGAGGCACTAAAATGCAAAGTCAGATTTTTTTAAAGTTATGTTTGATATATGCACATTTTTTTTAATAACTGAAGATAACGTAGTTACTTTTTTATACTATAAAATGGCACTCTGTGCCAGGAAAATGCATACTACTGTTCATTTAGCTTAGTAGTTTGGACAGGAATGCTCTAAACTTTTTAGATTTGAAATCAATACCTCATGTGCCGTTTCATGGGTGTAGTTTAATGTTTTTCAGTAAAATAAAACTGGAACATTGAAGGTTACTTTAAAAAAATATTTGGTGTTTTTTAAAGTAATCAGAATCAGAAGGTCAGGGTTTTTAAAGATCAGTGTGGGGTTGCTGTGGTGGTGCAGGGGCAAAGCACCACCCACATATTGAGGCCTTAGTGCTCATGGTGGTGGTCACAGGTTCGATTCCTGGCCTGACAACATTTGCTGCATGTCTTCCCCCTCTCTCATTACCCTGTTTCCTGTTGAACTACTTTCAAATAAAGGCCACAAAAACCATTAAAAAAAAAAAAGGTCTTGTAGCAAGTTTGCCTGATTTGCAGCTTCCATATTTAAATCCTTACCACTGTAAAAAAATAATCAAATAAATCTTGCATAAACACATTAATATATTTTAAGCACTGAAATTGATCAAAAGATCTGTAAAATGGAGTCTGAAGAAGCATGAAGTTTTAAATCTATATGAGTTATCTCCATATTTAGTAGCTGCAATCCCAGATTTGTCTTTTGTCTAACATATAATTTTTTTCTCTATTTTTTGCAGCATGTTCATGGAACTCTAGAAGACCCCAAAACACTTACCCATCATAAACTTATACACGCTGCTACAGAAAGAGTCCTCACCGACACCAAAACTATCGCTGATGAAAACCTTAAAGACAAAGGTATGCATTGCTATTCGAGCAAACATGTCTTTATTATTTTAAAATATATTTAAAATATATGGGTTTGTGTGTCATTTATGTTGGCAGATGTTTTGCTGCTCATAAAGAAAAGACCGCCGCCAACCCCTCCCAAGATGGCAGATGTTAGTTCAGATGAAAAGGTAAGCTTGATCATGTTTCTGTGGGAAATAACCCGGACGTTTTAATGTTACATATTTTTTTTGCTGTTTGTTACAGAAGAAACAAGATACCAAAGCTCCAGATAAAGATACTATCCTGAAGGCTACTGCCAGCCTGTCCACACGGCACACTGAGCGCACTGTTACGCAGCACAACATCAGAGATGTAAGACGAGCTAGCTTCCCTGCAGTTATACTAAAAACAATGGATGTCTGTGAACATGTTTGTGTCTTGGTGTTTGTGTTGTTCCAGTTTCAAACGGAGCTTAGAAAAATCCTGGTTTCTCTTATTGAAGTTGCACAGAAGCTTCTTGCCTTGAACCCCGATGCTGTTGAACTCTTCAAAAAGGCCAACGGTAAGCAGGAATATCTAGTTATGATGAGGATGCACCGATCCACTTTTTTCACTTCCGATACCAATACAGATATCTGAGGTTTAGAATCAGCTAATACCGATCTGATACAGAAAAACAGTGCTGAATGGACTAAAACCTTTTACTTTAAACACTCAATTACAAATTTATTTGATAACTCTGCTTAAAGACAACGTCAAAAAAATGCAACATTTAAAAACAATAAATAAAATGGGAGTAAAAACTGGATTATAAAGTCTCTGTAAACAAAATTGCTCTTCAATAAATATTAATGATCAGAATGGAAATGATCAAGCTCATTGTAATTTATCGTGTGATTAATTGATTAATTTCTTATTTCGACAGGCTTAGATTTTAGTTTATGTTTCTGTCTTAAAATGGACACATTTTGAGAAATCCTTACAGAAGAAAACTAAACACTCACACATTGACCATATTGATGTACGGAAGAGGATTACAGCCACTGAAAAATAAAATGATTATGTTGACTTTTCTGCCTTTGATTGAAAACGTCCCAAAGGCTCCAGTCGGCTTCTTTAATAACAAGTGACTATAAACTGTAGTTCTTCTTCATCTTTTCTAAACTGTGTGTGTGCTGTTGCTTCAGAAGTCTTTATTTTTGTGTTCTGAGATATTCTGCCTTTCTGTAATTGTTTGTTTTTTGTATCAAAGCAATGTTAGATGAAGATGAGGAGGATCATGTGGATGAAACGGCCCTCCAGCAGCTCACTGAGATGGGTTTCCCTGAGAGCAGAGCCATCAAAGCACTTAGACTCTGCCAGTAAGGCTGATGTGTAATTGGTCTTTATCTATTCATTTGTTAAACGGGCAGTGTTTTGTAAAACCAAGGTTTTTTTTTGTTATACATCATGATGTTATAATGTTATTCCTTCATCAACAATAAGTGTTACTTTGATTCTTTGATGTATGTTTGAGAAATCCTTTAATCTCCTTGGCAACCATACAGATGTGCGAAATGACTGATTGGACCTAACTCCACCTTTGAGGTGCAGCTCCACACCAAGCATCTGAACTTTGGCCTCACAGATCTTGACTCCCCCACTAAGCTCCTTCAGACTAGCCAGCGTTGATTGGCAAACACCTGGTAGAACCGCGGATCAGCTGAGCTCAATATGCGACCTACTTCTCAGTGAAGCGCTGCTAAAAACGTTGTTAAAGGGTTAATAGAGGAGCGACGTTGTGATGACTTCCTGAAGTTCCAGAAAGGAGCTTTTAAAAAGACAGAGGCCCAATTTCAAAGCGTTAAATTACAAAGTCAAATTTCTTTTAACTCATATTTGATTTATTACAGCATTTTTCTAACAACTGAAGGCAATATAGTTACTTGATTCTGCTATAAAATAGCGCTTTGTGCCTGGAAAAAGTCATAATACTGCCCCTTTAAATAAAGTTTGGGTTCAGAACAGCATTATTTTTCAGCACGCACCCTGTATTTATTTATTTACTTATTTACTTTTTCCTTTATTTCCCTGCAGCATGTCGGTAACCCAGGCCATGGAGTGGCTGATCGAACACATAGATGACCCCACTGTGGATGCACCACTACCGGGACAGGACTCCTCCGGGGCATCAGGGGCCGCAGCAGCGACGATAACGGGCCCCTCGGCTTCAGCCTCCGCTTCAGCTAACATTCTTTCCAACCTCTCAAGGCAATCGAGCTCCGACGAGAGCAGCCGGCAGGACGAACTCACAGAGATCTTCAAGAGAATACGCAGGAAAAGGGAGTTCAGGCCAGACTCCAGGGTCAGTGCTTTTATGTAACATTTACATTTAAAAATATAAGCTTGTGGCTTTTCTTTTCTTTTCTTTTCTTTTCTTTTCTTTTCTTTTCTTTTCTTTTCTTTTCTTTCCTTTTCTTTTCTTTAAGGCTCTGTTAATGTTTCTAAAAATTGTTTGTCCAATAATTACACCAAGTCTTTGATTCTCCAGGCTGTGATTGCATTGATGGAGATGGGCTTTGATGAAAAGGAGGTGATTGATGCTCTCAGAGTGAATAATAACCAACAAGATGCAGCGGTAGGTGATTACATAAACCGTGGTGTTATCTCAATCAGTGTCTGCTGTTTCGCTGGAGTACCAACAATGTTATTATGCAAAGTTCCCATACGAGACGAAACCTGTGCTGTTATTTTTTGTTCATATTTACATGATTATCCCTCAGTGAGAAACTAAAGAAGACAAAAAAATCAACAAATGAGAACCACACTGTTCATGAAGCTTCTCATTCCTCTCTTTATTTGAATAAGTTGATAGTTTTATAGCTAGAGCTTTACAGTTGTTTTTAATGAAAAACAAAACATTTAAAGTTAACTGTTTCAAATTAAGTTAAACCCCCAATTATTTATCCTCCTTTTCATAGGCACATTAATTTTAAGTTTGCTTCTGATAGGAAATGACATCTGCATGAAACACTGTAAAAGCAGTTTCATTTTTATGCACCTTCTCATAATCGGTGTGAAAATCCCTTATACTTACTGACCAGGTTTTTGGCTTGTTTCCACTGGTATTTGACAATTTATTTTTGTTAATGAGGATGGAAAGCCTCTTTGCCATCACCCTAATTTTTAGCTGACCCCACAGATTCTCTGTCAGATTGAATTTGGTGAACAGATAAAAGTAAGAAATAATTTCAAATCTAAATCTACCTTAAGAAGGAGTAATATTGGAGTTAATTTTATTCCACAGATTACAAATTAAGACTGCAAAAAATAACATGTTTCCCTACTAGTTTAAAAATGGTTTGCATTTTACAAGTGTGTGTGGTTTTATTTCAATATTTACTTTTTTTGTCATAAAATGGTTTTTATTACCTTTTATATATTACATTACGATTGTTTTATACTCAAAATTAGTGATCAAACTTAGTGTTTGTGGAAACTTTATCGATTTATTAATTTTGGGTTATCTTGTAAAATGTAATTTTTACACATCTGTGTTTCTGTTTTTTCATTCTGCAGTGCGAGTGGCTGCTGGGAGACAGGAAACCATCTCCAGAAGATCTAGATAAAGGCATCGACACCAACAGCCCTCTGTTTCAAGCGATTCTGGAAAACCCTGTGGTCCAGTTGGGTCTAACGAATCCCAAGACTCTGCTAGGTATATTCCAGTATGACACTGATGAAAATCCGTTTTTCAGAAGATCTTTGTCTTATGTTAAATTGTGTGTGACTATCTGAACCATTTAAGTGTGACCAAAATATAAAATATAAAGGGAATTTCTAGATGACAGTTAGATTTGAGGAAATGTACAGGAAGTTGCCCGCTAAGCACCAGCTCATAATGTGGCATCTCAGTATTTGTCATAAACCATCGTGACATTTTAAACTCTAGGGGAGTTCGATAACCATGTCATGTGTTTTTCTTGTTTGTTTTTGTGCAGCGTTTGAAGACATGCTGGAGAATCCTCTGAACAGCACCCAGTGGATGAACGACCCTGAGACCGGCCCGGTCATGCTCCAAATATCCAGAATCTTCCAGACCCTCAATCGCACATAGAGCCTCCTGATTACCCTCGTGTGATTGTTGCAGCTTGTGTGTATGTATGATCATACCAGGAAATGTGTGTATGGATGTGACACAAATAGAGTTTACTGGGGTTTTTTTTTCTTTTTTTCTGCCTTGTAAAGAAAAAGCCAGAGGAGTTAAAAGTTTGAATTAAAATGTTACACTATTTATAACAATACAGTAAAACGCCTATACAAAACAAATGTTATTATTCTTATTATTATTATTACAGTGGTAATATAAATTGAGATTTAATATGTTGTTTTTACATAAGAACAATTTACAGATATGACAGACATGATTTATTTTATATCATTTCTCCATGTAAAGAAATTACATCAGGCATCAATTTAATGTTTACACTTTAAAGAACAGTTTTTGTATGATTTGCAATATTTAAATATAACAGTCTTCTCTGTTTCTTTAAAATGTTACATTTCATTATTAATGAATGTGTGGAGGAGTTCAGGTTGTTGTTGGAGTTGAGCGTTCACGAAGCTCTTTGAAAACGAGCTTTCAGACGCGGTTCTGCTCAGGCGCTTACACACTCATCACTGGCATGAATGTCGGAATAATCTTGTGCTTTTCATAATTTTTCCTCAATAGTTTTAACATAAAAATGCAGTTATTAAAAAACTATTTGAATTATTTGTGGATTTTCTCTCGTCTAAAGAAGATCCAAATAAAAATACATATTTGTGTATTCACCACATGTTTCCTGCAGCTATAAAAGAAGCTTCTCTTTTCTTGTCATAACTGATTGATTTTTTTAGTGTTAATTTGGTTAAATTGGTTTGGTTTGAGGGCTGCACAGTGGTGCAGTTGGTAGAGCTGTTGCCTTGCAGCAAGAAAGTTCTGGGTTTGATTCCCGGCCCCGGTCTTTCTGCATGGAGTTTGCATGTTCTCCTTGTGCATGCGTAGGTTTTCTCTGGGTACTCTGGTTTTCTCCCACAGTCCAAAAACATGACTGTCAGGTTAATTGGTCTGTCTAAATTGTCCCTAGGTGTGAATGTGTGTGTGCATGGTTGTCTGTCTCTGTGTTGCCCTGCGACAGACTGGCGACCTGTCCAGGTTGTACCCCGCCTCTCGCCCCGAACGTTAGCTGGAGAAAGGCACCAGCAACCCTCCCAACCCCACTAGGGACAAGGGTGTAAAGAAAATGGATGGTTTGGTTTGAAGGCACAGCTCAGCTTTTTAAGTTTAATTCACACATTTTCCAAAAGGGTTGTAGGACGTCCAATATATAATTTTGCGTTACCTGTTCCAAAACCAATTTTAAAGTGTGTTTCAACTATCTAGCTGTTGAATTTAGAGTAATTTAGTTATTAGACAGTGAGACAGTCCCACAGCATAATGTGGCCACCACTATTTTTGACAGTTGTTAATGTGCTTTGGTTTGAATTCCTTTAAGCATCTTTTTTGTGGCCAAACAGCTCAGTCTTTGTATTGTTTTACTTCACAGTGTTGAATCAGGAGACAATGTGCAGGCAGCTACAATTGTGTTGAATTTGGAGAAGGGATTTCTTTCTTATTCCACACCAAAACTTCATTTACTGAAGTCCATAAACTGGTTTTTCAGCTGTTTCTGGTGTCTGTTTTGCTCCCGAAGATCCTAATGGATTCCTTTATTTTAATGGTAACATTTTGGGTCACATGGATGAAACTTAGGTTTCCTAACAGGATAATGATCCCAAACATTTTAAAAAAGGTCTTAAGAATATAGTTAGCTGGCTAAAATGAAGATTATTTCTAAAACCCAGCCCCCAACTATGAATACAATATTTATAGTTTCCTGGCTTTGTTTAAAAGCCAGTAAACAAACAAATTTTTAACGATTCAGAAGCTTGTTAATGACAACATATTTACTGTTAGGTGAGATTTATTTATATGTTTCAAACAGTTTAGATTACATAAAATAAACAATAAATTAAAACGGTTGTTGGTTTTATCTTCATCCCACTGTGGAAAAGGAATGACAATCTTTAAAAGTCCAATATTACGAATGACATTCAGGCCAGTGATGAGTGCATGTAAACTTCTGAGCGGTTCTGTGTTATACATTACCTCTCCGTTCACACCCGTAAATCACTGTAAGTCGTACACCTCTCACTTATTAAGAGGAAAACTTCTGTCGTCTGCGAACATAAAACTTTTTTTTGCCTTTTCAGAGACCTCGTACTCTAAGTTGTGTCGGTCCTGATTTTCCAACAGTATGCTACAGTCGGCCTGTGTGTTTGTTGTCAATGTGGACTTGAATGTCACTATATCTGCGCTTCTTTAGCACTTGTTCACCTCTTCGAACACTGCTCACTGCGGCACAGACGAAGTCAAATCATGGATTGTCTGGAGTGGGACAGTAAATGAAGCTGAGCCTGATCAAAACGTGGGGCTGGGGTTTGCCTTTTAAACCTTTAATTTGAATCTTTGAATGACAATGCGTTTGAATCACGCTGCTGGGGCACAAGCGTCTTTATAAACACAGTTTTGGTCTCCAGTTTCCTTCAGAGAGCAAGGAACACTTCATGCTGTCAACCAAACCAAAATGTTCCTGTATTTCATGCCTTGTCCCTAGTTCTACCCAATGAAGAGGGGAGAAAATCTGTATTTCTGTGCAATAGTAAAGACTTAAAGATATGTATCTGATATGAGTATTAGTGATGTTTAAACTGAAAGGGTTAGAGTGTTTTACAATGTTAGCCTTTGCATTGAGTACTCAAAATCTCCAGCTAAAAGTTGGAACTCTTTGCCTCTTGTAGTTCTACTAAAAAAAAAAACAATATGGAGGGCGGTGTTGGTTGTTTTATTTTTATTTTTTGCCAAGCTTTTGAGTGTTTTTATTCTATATTTAAAATGTAGTACTGATGTGACTTTCTGCTCAGGGAGGCTTAGATTGTTGTCATGGCAAACCCCTGCTCAACCGATGTTAGTTTGGCTTTAGCAAATCTCTTCAGACTGCAACATCAAGACATGCAATATTTAACAAAAAATGGGAAAAAAAGAAGATATTTAAATGTTTTTGGAGAGAAGTGTCTGTTTGAACTGTGTTTTATTACATTATTTATATCAAAGCCAAACTCGTAACTTGGTCTTATTTCTAACAGTTTTAGCAAACCTCGAAGCTGCGCTCCAAATGTAAAAAGAGAAATGCTTCAAAGGTTGTTTTTACGTCGTTTTAGAGATGTTCTTATGAAAATTGTGGGTCAAGGTGTGATTTCAAGTGGTGTTTGAACAGGGCGGGTTGATGTGTAGAGCTGCTGAGAACTGTACATTGAGAGATTCTGCTCATAAAGAAAACAAACCAAAACTAAGAGAGAGAGAACATTTCCAAACATTCATCTGGAATTTAAATGAACAAAGCAAAACATCTTTGAGGTTACCAGCTATTTCTGCTCTGCTATGTCATGCAAGACTGTCCCACATCAACAACCTATGCAATCTATTGAGTGTCTGTTCATTCAAGCAGCCACAAGGCTACTGACATCTAAATCACTCTCACATTAAAGTTAATTTGTTCTGTGGCTTTGCTCGTTGGATTCTGTTTGGAGTCGGTTTATGTGGCGGCTTTGTTTTGGGGAACAATAAAGATCAGTGTTGCAAACATAATAAAGTACAAACTTAAAGTGCTGTGCCTTTCAAAATAATATGTAGCCCTTAAAAGACCTACGCAATGGAATGCATAATTACAAAGTTAAAAAAAGATACATTGTTTTTGCATTTTTTTACATTAAAAGTGTGGCCTGTGTGTGTATTTAGTTTGTAGCACCAAATTTATCTGCTTTTACAGACAAATTTAAGTTTCTAGAAACCTCTAATTGATCTCTGACTTTTGTTTCATTGAGCAATAAATGTGACGTAGTTTGTTTTGGTCCGTATGGTATTTGGAAGCTGGACACGAGGAGAAGATAATCTCCAAAACTCACTATTGTAGAAAAAACATAAACATGCTAAGCTCTACTGGGAATATATGTGGAACTTTTTGCTTGCAGAGGAAACTAAGATTGCGCTTCTCAACAACAAATCCTCAAGGTGAGTTTAGCAAGAAACAAAGTGTTATACAAATATTTATTGATTGGATTATTTTCTTAGTGTGAAATTACGCTACTGGAATAAAGAAATGTTTTTTAAAAGGGTTTTGAGCATGGCAAGCCAACAAATATCTCTACGCCTGAAGAAATTTAGCATAGCACGGGTTTAAACTTTATCAAGTAAAAATTTCTTACTAATACCCAGTTTTATCCTTTTCAGTGCAGAGTTTAAATTGTATTTATTAAACAATGTCCTTAACTAACAGCCGAAGGATTAAATGATACTGTCATTATGTACATGTCATTATGGTATAAAACAACGAAAATGCAGTTTTTCAAAAATCATAAACAGCAATCAGTGCTGCTTACTAAATCATCTCACCGACTGAAGTGTATATACCACATTTCTCCACTAGATGTCAGCATTGATTAAAGTCAATTTTGACATCTACTTGGAAAAGTGATCCCCCCCCCCCCCAAAGTGAATACAATTTTAAGATAAAGGTTGACAGAACGTTTGTCCCCCCAAATTTTAATACATTTACAAACATACATATTTTTGGAGAATATAAACCGAAAATGTTCGTTGTCACCGTTTTACTGTTGACAGTTTGGAAGGTAATCACGCATGCGCAGCATTCTCATTTAGAAAGGCAGGGATGAAAATTATTTCCATGGGCAGAGCGCGAACACACCGCGGGATGCGTGTGTCTCCTCTCTACCATGAAGCGTTTAATACAGAGATAGGTTTATAATCAGGAGATTACCTGCTCTTGTTATTTTATTTTTATTTCAACCAGAGTCTCGTCGCATTTTTACTGCTTCTGTCTGGCGTCTGCTTCGCCTGTGAGTCTGCCGCGGAGCGGTTGTCACACAGGCCGAGAATCGGATTCTGTTGCTGGGAGGAGACCACACAGACTCACCTCCCTCCTTGCTAGCATTATTATTAGCTGGCTACGATGCGTGTCTGCGGCTGCTGTATTTTCTACACAGCAGACCACGTTACAACGAGACAGGTCTTTGGCTAATTGGTTGTGTAACCCTGCTGTACCTAAAGGGTGATTTGGAAATACGCAGCACCTTTCAAGGTAATGTTCTCTCCTGCTAACGTCATTCATGGCTCCAGTGAATGCTGGGGGGGCTGTTGTATTAGCAAGCTAACAGTTAGCTGGGATTTGTTAGCCGCTATTTATTTGCATGCTCAGCCGCTTTGCTAACCCAGTTTACAGCCAATATTCATTTTCAGCTAATGACTGTTGCTTGTAAATTAGGTCTTTGTAACATGAACATATTATCATTATGTTGTAATTTACATAGCAGCTACCCTGCTGTTTCAGCCAACCATTATTAGGCCGTTAATAGTTTCATTGTGATAAAGCAGTACCGCAAGGATAACGCTACAGGTTATAAAACAAGGTAAGCTAATATTAGTTTACCTTGTCCTTTTGTTGTTTTTCTTTAGGAAAAACATTTACCTTCAGCAATGAAATAATGTCTCTTAGTTACAGGTAAAGGTAGCCACTTTGTTTTGCGTTCACCTGTTAGTATTTTTACATTTTCAACTATTTGAAGCCACAATTTCCAAAAAAAAAAAAAAAAACCGACAAGGATATCAAACTGGCTTAGAAATTAAAACTGACATCTCTGTATTGTTGTAAACCAGAAACACAAGCATGGTGAATAACTGAATTCGCAGGTGCATCTCAGCTATGCAGAAAAAGACTGCACCCTACACTGTCTGCTCAGAGTGCTGTATTTGAGCATATTAATGGAAAGTGGAGTGGAAGGACAAAATTGGTTAAAAAAATGTGCACAAGCAGTTTTGACTAGGCAAAAAGAAAATATATTTAAGTTTAGGATAGATTCACAAATTGGGCTGAGGTTGAATTAATTGATGCTAAAGAGGACAAGGCTTTTGCTCAATTGTCCTTAAGTTCTCTTTTTTTGGTGAGATTTTCCTAGAAACTGAATTTGGGGTATTTAACAACATCTGTAAAATTTACAAGAAATATTAACTTGAGGCACTACTCTATGTAATGTGTGTACCGTAATTAACTTTTTATAATTTTTGAGGATTATCTGTACAGATTTTACATTTGAAAGCAAATTATTTAAATGGAAAAAAATGAATAGTTCAAGCTTTTAGTTTAAACTAAAATTTTTTGCTTTGCCACCTGTCAGAAGGATTTCTTTGATTTACTTTGGTCCACACTTAAAACACAATCTAGCTATTGTCTCAAATTCAATACAGTTATCAGATATTGTGTGGGTTGATTTGTATTATGATCCACAGATGCCTTCCATGGTAGACATGATTATATGCTACATTTAGAACTGTTTTTGGTATTTAGTGCTTTTACTAACACCTGACTTAAATGCCATGTGTGTCATAGACAGGCGTTTACTGTATAATCAAAGTTTTGCCATGTGTCACTGTGGAAACAAAAAACTTTAAAGGGGAAAAAAGTTATTTGGATACATTGTCACTTAATCACACTTTTACTATTAGAAAATAGCATTTTGCTCTGCTTCAGTTTGTCCCTCTGCCAACTTTTACCTGCATTTCATTTATGCACTTTGTCATTTAATTATGTATTAGTTTATTTCTCCTGGCAGTTGGATATTGTCAGAGAACTAGAAAGATAAATAATTAGAACAATACTTGGATCTCACATCTTTTTTACACCCATTTGATATCAATTCACTCTTACAAAATGACAAGTTAAACCAAAAATAATTCCTTTAGACCTCCTGCTGGTACTTGGTTTTACCTTTTAGTAAGATAACCACATTCTCTTAAGAATAATGTACGCAGACAAAAGAATATAACTTTTAATCATCAGTTGTCAAAACGAGTACAAAATGTTCAAGTGGCAAGTACAAAGTTGCCCAGTACAGATAAACCTAAACTGCAAAAGCACCAAATAACGGAGTAGGAAAATGACCAACCCCTCTTTTTTTCCCAACATATTCAGCTTCATTTTGTTGCTATATTTATTTTTAAGGATGGATGTTGACTTGTGCGCCGGCGGGGACGGTACCAGGAAGAAACCGGAGTTACCGGTGGCTGCAGACGGCACAATGGATGTAGTACCTTTGGAGATGTATGACTCTGCCAGAGCAAAAATAGCTGCAAACCTGCGGTGGCTTTTTGCCAAAGCCTACGGCATTGGTAAGTTGATTTCCAATAATTTCCTCACAAACGCTCATAGTTTTTGTATTTGGAAATTACTGGCAACTGCGTTGGTCACCTGAAATCTGTATTTTCAGTCTTACAGTCTTATCAAGTGACATATTTTACACCAGAGAGTATGAAACAAAACTGTAGTAAGCACTAAATCAGTAAATTACATGAGAAATTAAAACAGGCTTGATCATTCCCATTTCTTTTGCTAAAGACTGGATGACAAAAGTCTTCAGTTTGGTACATTGGTCTCAAATAACCTCTTTTTTTGATGGGTAATTTTGCTTCCAGAGGCTTCAGTATTCATTATATTTGTTTTATTTATTTTGGGTATTTAAAAGATCATCCAGTTCCAATGTAAACAGTTTGTTCAAAATGAAAGTCTACTGATGTTTGAGAATATGTACGTGCATTATATTACTTGCATTCAGTTTCTGGAACAGAAGAAACAGCCAAAACAACGCTTTGAACTTCCTTGTAGCTGAAATATGCTACACAAATAAAATTTGATTGATCGATTGTCTTGTAAAAATGGTTCCAAAACAACAATAAATATTATAATTTATCTCAATAACTTTTAGGATATTTTATGATACAGCTAAATTTGTTATTGTGACGAACCTTTTTGCAATTTATTTTTCTCATCTTAACAGTAAGTATTTTGCTGTTGAAACTTAACATTCTCAACACACTCAGTCAGCAGTTTGTTTGGTGCTTCAGCAGAAAAACACAATTAAAGGAAAAGCCAGAAAGAAAGCTAAAACACACACATGTAATCCTAACACCAACTCCCCAATGGCAGCTGAAACCTCGCTCACTGACTCACCAGATCTGTGCGTTCTTGTCGGATGGCCAATGAGATTGAACTTAAATCAGACGGAGGGACAGTCACTGATGCTTAATCTATATTTGTTACACTGTGCTCAGTGGATGGAAAATACTCATCTGCACATCACGTCGCTCACACTCCCTGTTGAAGCTGCCTGTGTTAGTAAGAGGACCTTTATGTTAGATGATGCTAGTTTCACCTCAAACACACTTGAGTGGAAATCCAAGAATGTTACCAGTTTTAAGGGAAGGAAAAATTTAAAGCTAAGAGACTATAAGTCATAATTTGCTTGATCAGGGGACTTGGCATTCAGAAAACGTCAGATTTAATTTAAAAGTAATTCAGGATAAGCTTTGTGACGTTTCTTTAATCTCACAAGAATAGGCCTTTTGCAATAAAAAATTTGCTGGTTACTATATTGTTCCGGTAATTATTGAGATAAACAATAATGTTGTTGTTTATACCATTTTTAAATAATATATTAATAAGTTCGCCCCTCAAATATCAACAAACTTTATAGAGAACGCTTAACTCTACAACTTGAAGATATTTTAAATATCCAAAATAAACCACAACTAAAGACGACAAATAAAACGGAAGTAAAAACAACCAAGACCATAAATAAAATGAATTATGATGTCTCTGTAAGCAGAATTGCTATTCAAAAAATGTTAATGGTCAGAATGGAAATTATTGAGATAATTTTAACTTATAATGTGATTAATCATTGCTTATTGTGACAAGTTTGTACAGGATATCCAGTCCATAGTGTTGCCCATAGTTAATTATCGATGTCAGCCTTAATACTTTCCTTTCAAACCTAGTTTTTTGCTCAGGTTTCATCCTCTTCTCTTTTTGCTTTCTTATTTATGTTCGTCGCTCTGCACCGCCTCATTAGTTTTATTGTTGTATTGATGGCTCATATTGGTGCTGTTTGGGACTGGGCCTTCACTCCCTCCCTCTTCTCTTTGACAGACACTTTATATTTGATAGATGTGGATTTCATAACCTGCAGACGTTCTGTCAAAAAGTGTTTTGTGTCTTTGACTACAATATAAAGATGTGAAGCAACTAGTAGAGTAAGAAAAAACAGTAAGTTTATTTTGGGATTAGATTTTAATGAGTATTCAAAGAGGTTGTTTTTTTTTTTTTTTTCAAAATCTGATGTGTAGTGTAGCTTTATCCTCATGAATCATTATGTGGAGAAAAGTGAGGCTTACACAAGCCCTGCACAGCTCACTAATATAATTTTAGACTGTTATGGTGATGAGAGAAATGGGAGTGCTGGTGTGATGGAAACTGGAGCAAATGTTTTGATGACTACCTGAATTATGACAAAATGTTAGGGTGTGAGTTACAGTTGTCATTAGCCTTTCACTACTGGGAAAAATGAACAAAGTCCAGACGTATCTTTCAGTGCTTTTAAGTATCTCCTTACATTGCCGGTTTGTTAGATGTCCAAGGAACATCTCTTTCTGCTTCTCCTGTCCTCACTGGAGAAAATGCCATCTTACTCTAAATATTAACTTTCTTGCATCAACACAAGAAATGACAGAATTTCTGGGCATTCTTTGACATTTTTGACTATGTACGGTGAATTTGTTGTTGCACATAAATGTATTGTAAAGTATATGTTGTCAAAGTAGTCGGGCTACAAGCGAACAATTATTTTAGCAATTGATTTATTCAATTGCTAAAAGAAATTGCCAAAAGAAATTCATCACATTCTGCATTTTTCATTTAACCACTTCAACCTTTTTAATACAGTGTTAGAAATGGATTAAAATGCAAAAAACCAGAATCAATTAATTTTTAAATAAGAAAATAAACATTTTGTTGGCTAATATGCAGTGACGTAGCATTCCTTTAGTGTGTGCTTTATCATTTGTAGCAGGTGATGCATCTGCAGCCAGAAAAAGAAAAAATACTTCCAACATGTGAAAAGCTCAGCTCTTTCTGCTTGTCTTAACATCGATGTAAGGATAATCTGTTTATTTTTTGGATTAACTGATTAATGATTGGAAAGCAAAACATGCACAATATGAGATTTCTTTTCCTTTTTTAAGAATCTGAACCGAGTGGAGCTAAAACTAAACCGCTTGTACAGTTTTGGTAAATTACTGATCTTTCATCAAATGGCCTTTTTTTACTCTGTATTCTCCAGTTAACAATGAATTGATTCCTAAATTAGTTGAGGATTATTTCAAGTCGATTAATCACTGTTAATCTGATTAATCGTTTCAGCCCTACAGAGTAGTGCAGCTTTGTTTGCTGCCTGATGCATCAGTTCCTGAGTTCAGGCTTTGCATGTCTGTTACATCAGCATCATCTCTGGTCAGATCGTACGCCATTAAGCTCTCCTTCATACTCTGTGGTTTGTTATGATCATTATACAGATTTCCAAATGTCACTGAAGCATTCACTTAAAAAATGGCAGTAGAATTGGAGTTTTTAAGGTAAACAGGATTGGGATAGAAAACTTTTTTGTTTTTCCTTCAGGGTTCATTAAGGCTTTACTTGGTTCTGTTGTTGTCAGCCATCATGAGCTTTTGGTAATGATATAGATGGATAATGGCAGCATCTTCCTGCAGACAAAAATGATACGCTGCAGCATAGTCGTGCTTCGGACGCCCAGAGGGAAACGACTCTCAGGTGTACCTGCAATTGCCTTCCTCCCATGGGAACTTAATAAATTAGTCCTGTTTTCTAGTCCCCAGACGGCTCATATGGGGTCTGCTACGATGCAAATACTGCACGGTTGTTTGTTTGGCTTGTGCCGTTTCCGGCAGATGTGAATCCTCTGGCTGTGTCGCAGCTGATCCCAGCCTTGGAAGCTGACTATGCCTGACGGTGAGGACCAGTCGCGCTCGCAGGCAGGTCATTAGCCCTCCGTCTGCTTCTGCTGGTGCAGATTATGGTGTGGCACCGGTCACGGTTGGCTGTGTGTGATCTACAGCATCCTGGCTGTTGTTGCCAGGCTCCATCATGATGCTCCACCCCACCCCAGTTGGTGTGTTTTTTAGCCTGCCCTGGGTTGCAGGAAGGCGGGGTCAGCTGCCACATGACATCAGTGTCTGGAGAATAAACTCCAACGGCAAGACCTCTTTGTTTTCTGCCACAATAAGTCCCACTGTCATGATGTTCATTCACTCCAGGAATGGCAGAAACTGTTGGGTTAAATGTTTAATCATGTGTTGCAAAACTGTTGTCGATTTTTGTATATGGGGACAGAAAAATGACCCGAGCTTAAAGGTACTATAACAGTTGCTGCTCGGCTAATTATGATGAGATTTCCCTTTAAATTAATACCATTTGTTCTCGCAACAAATCTTCTGTGCACTAGAGAATTGCTTCATTAAACCAAAAGCCTTTAAGAGCTTTTTAAGTTGCGTTTCCTAAGACAGTACACTGAGAAGAACAGAAAGAAAAACAAGTCAGAAGAACTTTAAAACCCTGAAACCTTTTACGTTAAAATACCTTTTTAGGCATTTGTTAGTAGCATCTTTCTTATGATATAGTTTTTTGATATAAGAAATCATTATGACTAATATCATACGGCTATATTTTTAAATAAACTCCTATTTTTCTGCTGAGATTCTTTGCATAGGGTTTGAGCAAGTTAAAATTTGGAGCAGTCGAGCACTGGTTCTCGTTTTATTTGCATTTAAGTTTTCAGTTCATCATATGTGGACAAAATGTACAGAGAGTAATTCTCATGCTTTATTTACCATTTTACGTTGAGTGTGCTGCATGAACGTTGTAACCGAGTGTTGTAAGCGGTGTATCACGCAGCGTTTTGGTCATTTCCACTCGGGTATTGGTTTAAGAAGTGAGCTGTAAAAATTTCTGGTTTGTTTTGCTGCTCTGTTGGTGAACATTTTTTATATAAAATGTAAAAAACACTTGGATTGTCAGAGATTTCTGATTATGGGATAAATAAATAAAAATTTCTTCCATAAATCAGTCTTTTTTGGGGGTTTCTTTTTTTATTTTAATTTTTTTTTAAATCTATAGATGCATGCACCTATATTATGCAATTGTTGCTTCTTTTAGCTTCCTTTAATGGATAAATGTGGAGAATCTTGCAGATCCTTCATTGTTTTCTGTTTGATTCAAAAGTATTACCTGTGTAAAGTAACCCGCAGCACATCTTTTCCAATCAGATTTAAAAATGGATCAAAATCAAGTCGGTATCATCCAGAAAAATCCTGATTGGTGCATCTGTTTTGAAAATCCAAACTCTTTAGGTCACATCTGCAAATGCTAAAAGCTGTGTGTACACACATATTTACCTCCAAGTTACCATTTGATAGCTTTTGGGATTTAATTATACTTAATTTTTTCCCTTTTTTCTCTTTACCCTTCCTGCTTGCTCTCTAGTATTTGACCTGCAGGTTGCTGATGAGAAGGTTTCTCGTTGCCTTCACAGTGTGAAAACCAGGAACTCGTCATACACACACATGCAGCTTTCGCTGTGTTATCACATCTCTGGCAGAAATCTAAACAGGTTTAACAGAAACAGGGTTATTTCTGCTGCCACACCATTTTATGCTGGAAGTTGGAAGGATTTTTTATTTTAAACATGTGGCTTACCTTCAGGATAAATCTGGTTTGCGCTGCTGCTTTGCTCTGTGCCCTTGTAAGGCAGTGGCGTCTGGTTTTGAGAATGACCTCACATTTGGAGTAACAGAACTAGTCACAGTTTTCCTCCTTGTGGCTCCAACTTTAAGTAAGCATTGGCAAAGTGTGCCGTCACCTGAGCAGCCTTGGATTAGCAGGATCTGCGGCCCAAGCTACTCTTAAAGCAACACACTCACTTATAGTTACAAAGAGCTCCGTTTACTCGCAGTAAACAAACCTAGAACAAATATTACACGTATCATGATTTGGAGATAGAGATGCTTTTGTGTTGCCTGGCACCAATAATACACATTTTCCTACTTCCTTCAGGGTTCACACAGGTGCTTCAAATCTTTGAAAATGCTTGCGGGTGTTTTCAAAGTTTGAAAAGTGTTTGATATTCAAACTGCGCAGTTTTGTAATAAATGCAATCCAATGTTTGGTTAAAAGCCTAAATTTAAAAAAAAAAAAAAAAAAACTTTTACAGTTGAAACCAGATTTTTTTTTTTTCCAACTAAGAAAGAAACAGACACTTTTTTTTCTCAGTCTAAAGTTAAATTAGTTTAAACTTCTCTTATTTTAGGTTAGTTAGAATTCCAAAAAGGATTTCTATTTGCTGTAAGTGTCCCTGCTACAGAAGCAGAATATTGTCACTAAAAAATAACTCGTATATTACATAATAGTGAATTGAAACTCTTTTTTTCCTTTGTTTTATTTTTATCTCAATTATGCTGGAAAAGTTTGAAAAGTTCTTGAATTTCATTGTGGGTAAAGTGTACATACCCCATTGCTTACAAACTGTTATCATATTAAACTATGTGAGTAGTTGAGTTTTAAAATGGGGCACTTCACATTCCTCTTTTAGAGCTTCATTAAGAGCCACCTCCGTCACCTAAACCCAGATTCTTTCCCTTGCAGGCCATATTCCAGAGGACCTGCGGGACCCGTTCTACACAGACCAGTACGACCAGGAGCACATCAAGCCCCCCGTCATCCGTCTTCTTCTGTCCTGCGAGCTTTACTGCCGTGTGTGCGCTCTCATCCTGAAGACCGAGCAGGCCGCGTCGCTTCAGTCCCACCTGTCGGTCATCCAGGCTCTGTCCAGAAAGGGCATTTATGTCATGGAGAGCGACGACACGCCCGTCACAGATGGAGACCTGGCCTGCATTCCTATCAAAATGGTAAGGAAGTGTCTCAAAAATTGAGCTTAACGTGCAGTGCTGTGGTGGAAGTATTTGCTCCAACCTATGGATTTATTCTGTTCTTGCTTTTTTAACAAATAGAAGATGGTTTTTAAATCAGAATCTCATTCATTAAAGAAGAAGGTGGCCAAACCAAACTGATGATATGTGAAAATTAGCTGCTTCATAAGCCGAACGGCTGCTTGTTCTACAAATGTAGAACAATAAATGTTGATTTTCAAATGGTTATTAATTTCCTGTTAATGAACATTTAATTTTTGGAAAAGCTGGATTTCTGCCCAGAATCTGCAATCTTGTTTTACAGCTTCTGTTTATTTGGACAGAAGCTGTCCAAATGAATTCAGGTTCACTTCCCGACAGGGTAGAGTAATTTGCAATTTCTTATAAAGTAAAGAAAGAGAGGAATTAAAGTCAGATTTGGATCAGAATTTATTTCTAAGCCATGTTGCCCAGTCCTAATTTTAAACCCACGTTGTTTCTTTTCATTTCTAACCTAACTCTGCAAAACAAGAACTGGCTGTATGAAATGCATGTAACTTATGGGTGTTGCCATGTTAACTGATGAGATGCAACACGCAAAGCAAAATCCTAATCACAGCTCTAACTTTGAATGGGAGTCTTTGTGCAGCTGGTATGGCAGTCAAATCCCAGATCCTTTGAATAGAAAAGATAAGATTGCAGCCAAATCATCTGGAGCTTGTTCCAACAAGTCAAGCAGCAAACTGTGTCCACAACTCTGTCATGCAAAGTGCAGCTTGTTGGTTTTATGAGCAATCGTGACCAATGGATTTCATGCCCACACAAAGTTCTTCACAAAAGCGTTATTAACTAAAGCCTGGCTAAGATTGATCAAGCGTCTGATTAAGGAAACCAGCATTATTTCTACTGGTTTTACTGTTTAATGACATCAACGTAGCACAGTTTCTTTTTTACCAAAAACATGCAGTCTGTACCAAAACTAACATTCCTTGACTAAATCAACACCTGCCGACTTTTACTGCGTTTTGGTTCCGTTTCATGTTTTAGATTAAAAAAGATAAACAAAAAGCGCATATTCAAACAATTCTAGCTAATTTACTTTCTAATACTCTTTAGAGAAGGTGTGTTCAAACTTTTTGTCATGTGGGCCAAAATTATAGTAATAAAAATGTAAAAAAAATAAAATAAAATTGTAATACATTAAAATAAAATCAAGCAGTTATAGTTATAGAAACAATCCAAAACTTTAAAAGGATTTTGCACATTTTCCCTTGTAAAGGAAATTTAATTTAGTTTTCAAATTCTTTTGGGCTTGTTTGAACAAATTTATTCTGCTTATAAGAAAAAGATCTGAGCCACTTTCTTTCAAAAACACTTGCAATATTTAGCCAAGTTAAGTAAATTAGATAAAAGTTGGTTAACTTTTTGCATTGTGCTTAATATTTTCTACTGTAGGAAAATTACAATATAAAATATTATTTTTAATTATTATAATTATTTTTAATCGGCTGGTGTAAACTTTTTAAAAATAAAAATTTTGCACCAGCACCTGTGATGGACTGGCAAAATTTGTGTCTTTCTTGAATTGCAGTTCCTCATCCAAACTGTTTCGTAGTTTTTCTCCATTTTCTGAAATTCACACAAAAAACAGTAACTTACTGTGTTGTTTAGTTTCCTAAGCAAGTCGGGTTTTACAAACTAGAGCTGTGAATGAGCAACAGGACCTGATGAAACTCTGAGGTCACCATAACATCTGTAAAACTTATTTGCTACTGACATTTTTAAAACGTGTCTTCAGTTTTTCTTTCTTTATTTCTTTTGCTCTCTTCACTTTAAAATAATAATAATTAAAAAAAAAAAAACCCTCCCTGAGAGCCAAAATGTCCCACATCATCACCACTTTCGGCTGTTGCCTTTCAGTGCACCTCATCACAGTGTGTGTGGTGTTCACTGACCTCGTGTAACCGCGACATTCTGGCTTTCAAACTCAATAATCCACATGGGCCTGTGTGTAAGCAGCCAGACACAAAGCCTAGCTAGGAGATGGAAAAATTATGAGCTTATCTCTGATGGACTGCTGTAACCCTCCTCCCGGTTTGCTGACTTGACAGGAGGTTTCCATGGCAACCGTTTTCCCTACTATTTCAAAGCGTGTGTGTGTGTGAATGAAGGCGCCGCTGCACATGCAGACGGCCTCTCTGCGCCTCGTCTACGTTGTTTTTACGTTGCCAGCGCCTCTGAAGCCTTGGAGGGAGCCGCCCTCCTGGGTCAGCTTAGGTTAGGCGAATGTGTGCACAAAGTCCGCCAGGATGGACGCAGGGCTTGGGGCAACATGCTCCCAGTAGGGCTGCTCCCTGCACCAATGAAGGAAGCACGGTGGAAAACAAAAGACTGGAAGCACAGTCAGTTTTTGTGCTCTTATTTTGTTGTTCTTGTTGACATACAGGTGTTACATTTGGATGTTTTTATACCAAACTACATTGAACTTATTACATGTTTATTTCCTGTGCATCCATATGAAATTTTAAAATATGCAATTTAAAAAATCAAATTTTTACAACTCCAATTAGGTGAGTTACAAAGGACTAATTTTGATTCCCATCAACCTTTGTTGGGAATTTAAAATGTCACCAAATATTTAGGTTTTTCCCCATTTCTTAAACTAAAACAAATGTGATTTATCAAAACATTTACAGCAAAAGACTAAACCAAAAAGAGGACAGATTCTAGTCTTTTAAAATAATGTTATTCATATTAAAAACACAGACATTTGCACCAGTCTAATCTGGACAATAATAAAATAAAGATTTTATTACAGAAACTAAAAAGAATATCAAAACGTATGTACAAAATATTCCTGTTGCTGACTCGTTTGGCAAGATTTACTGCATTAATGCTGTGCAGCATGGAGCTACACAGCTGAGAGGATTATGAAGCCTACGTTGCTTTAATAGCAGTTCTCAGATGGTCTGAATTTAGTCATCAATTATTCTGACGACTAATCGGATTAAAAAATTTGACATTCTGCTGATTTTTTTATTTTTTTTATTTAAGAGTTTTTGTACAAAATTAGAAATACATTAAATGATGCAAAGAACCAAATAATTCAGCTTTTTAAATAAGACAACAAACATTACCCTAAACCCAACATGCATCTTTTAATGCTAATTTATTTTTGGACAATTTGGCTTAGTTACTATTCTGAACAAGTTGTTTGTTCTGCAATTTGCCTCTTTTTTTTGAGTCTGGACAATCCAGTAATCAATGACTGAATTGGTTGACGATTATTTCAATAATCGATTAATCACGATTAATCAGATCACTTCAGCCCTGGTCTGAATTGTTGGCTGTGATGTCTCTTGTCTTCCTCATAATATAATATAATATATATTCCATAGGCTTCCGCTCCAACTCGTTTTCTGGATAATGAAGCTCAGTGACGTTCTGGTCATTAAAGTTGATACCTTTGGCGATGTGAGCAGGTGCCAAGTCCTGCTGGAAAATTAAACCAGCATCTCCATAAAGTTTGTCAGCAAAAGGAAGCATAAAGTGCTTAAAAATTTCCTGTTGGGCAGCTGCACTCACGTTACACTCAACAAAACACAATAGACCAACACCCAGCAGATGACTTCGCTCCACAAATCATGGAAACTTCACTCTGGATGCATAAAAGAAAACGTCAGAACTTATGCAATGCATTTTAACTTTTATCTGTCCCTAACTTTGTCTGTTTGAAAGTATATTTTCTGTTAGTCTCCATGTAGGTTGTGCTGTAGGAAAAGCTCTGAATAACTCTCATTTTCTGTTAACAAGCTTAGTCTCTGTGCACTTCCATCAGCAATTGGATTACGCCGGGAGCGAGTTTCATTACGCGCTGACAGAAACAATGCTGTATGTTTTTATGGATTTGTTGTGTAATGGCTTTGAGTGACATGGCCTTCTGGAGTACTGTGCAATAAGCATGAATTAATATCTTTTTGTCACAAGTTAATGTCCAAAACATTACAAGGAAAAGGATCAGGTTTGCGTGTGTAATGTCACATTCAATTAATAGCAGCAGTGTTTTTGGGGGTATTTGTATTTTAAGGGTCCTGCTTGTACATCCTGCTAACCTGTAATATTTTTATGATAAGTACTTTTAACTGCCCTGGATATCCACACCTGATTCATATTTTTAGGTGCTGTGATGCTAAATCTCAGAGTGATCTGTGTTGGAGGAAGAATCAGAAAAATGTCAGGAATTGTATCCGAATGACATGTTCCTGATAGTGTGGCTCTAATTAAGGCCGTTGTAACAATTAGTTTAGTAATTGAGTAATCTGTTGGTTATTCTGACTAGTAATCAAATAAAACATTGTTCCATTCTAGATTCGCTACTTTGGCTAGTAAAAGAAATTTATGAAATAAAAAATGCTAGTGGTCAGTTCCTTATCTTTTAAGTGCAATAAGATTCAAACATCACGCTTGGTCTCAAATTTGAAGAACAGAGAGAAACAGAGAGAGTCTTAAGTGCAAAAAAATCAATCAAGGTTATTTGTATAGAACATTTTAGTTACATGGCACTTCAAAGTGGTTCACATCATGAAAGCATAAACGCTTTTGTATAGGCAACAGCTGTGAAAACCAATAAGATTATTCATTTTGTCAAGTGTCATTGTTAAAATCATCAGTACTCATGAAATGTGTTGGTCACTGTTGCATTTAAAAACCAGAAAAACAAATGAGAATTGAAACATATCACATTAGCTTTTAAAAATTAAAAAGCAAACTTAAATTGAAGTGTTAATTCTACATTTTATTCTCAAGTTTGAAGTATGAAAAAGCTTTATATATATATGATCTATTTTTTCACATCATCACTTTTCTTGATTAGCAAGTACCTGTCATGCCTGCTGAATTGTTTCCTTGTACGTGTTAAACCAGCCAGATTCTACGTTCTGATCTCTTCTTGCAGTGTTAGGTTAAGTTAGTGGAGGAAAAAAATCTAACATAATTGAATTATCCTGTTTCTCTTGCTAACAGAGTGCACACATTTCAATGATCGATGCTCTCATGATGGCCTACACAGTTGAGATGATCAGCATCGAGAAAGTGGTGGCTTCTGTCAAGCGCTTTTCTACCTTCAGTGCCTCAAAGGAGCTGCCCTTTGACCTTGAGGATGCCATGGTCTTCTGGATCAACAAGGTTCTGACAAACTTTTGAGATATTAGAAACGCAGCAGGACCTATTTTACTAGCTGTCAACTCTCTGAAACATTCAGCTTCTGTTGCATAAATAAACTTCTACAGTTTATTTTTTCAGTATTTGGGTTTTTTCTTACTGACCTAAAGTTTAAAAAAGATGCACCAATCAGATTAAAATCTGTAAACTTTTAGCTGTAATTCAAAGTTTGAACAATCTGGTTGTCTTTTAGGATCATCTAAGTTTTTTTTTTTTGACAATTTCTGTTTGGGATCAATAAAGTATTTTTTGATTGCTTTGCAGCAGCTGTTTGAATATAAATACAGATTTAAAGTCACTTAATGCCACATGGGAAATTAAAATTTGATATGTTTTCTTTCTGGGTATAAACATCAACATGTTTTGATTTCTGTTGCAGGTGAACATGAAAATGAGGGAGATGATGGAAAGGGAACACAAAGTGAAGCATCACCCTCTGGAGTCGCCCAGCCACCAAAAGGTAACGCCATTCAGTGTGACTGTACAGAAAGTTATTAACTTTAAGATGAAATTCTTCTCATTTCCAGATCAAGCTGGGAAAAATTGAGGGTTGATTCAAGAAAGCAGCAACTTCCTTTGTTGGCTTTGGGAATGTCTCTTTGTAATGCTATTTCTGCAGCTCCTTTTTCTCTACTCTGGAAGCAGATCTGATCCTTTTGCTTGTAACCTCTGACTTTTTATTCTCTCTGCTCCTGTTCCTCATACCTCCCTCCTCCTCTTCCTCCTTCTCTTGTCCCTGCAAACTGGATAGTCTCCCTCCAAATGGTATTGGAAGCTAGTCCCTGTAAGTTGGATGCCAGCCCCTGCCCATACACCCGTTCTTGCCTATAATCCCCCCTTTTTGCACGCATAGTTTTGTGTTGATGTGCGCGCACACTCCACCATGGCTCATTCAAGCTCATTCAGTGGTGCCGTTTGTCACCTGCGCCTCATCAATGGGGGAGAAAGGAGACTTCTTTTCCATTGTGGCTAACATGCCAGACAGGTGTATGGCATTCCAGCCTTTTAAGCGCTCTAAAGATGCTTCCTTTGCTACGCATTGTCAGGCCATGTGGATTCTCTGTGCGTAAGTGTATGTGGTTATTTGCTTGTACAGTGAGAGTAAAGAGCCATGCCCACACGTCTCCTTTGCTTTGCAGACCCATCCTTGGCTACCACCTCTCACTGATCTGCTTAGTCATTCTCCCACCAGTCTCTCTCTCTCTTTCTCTCTCGTTCTTTCCTGCTTTCTCACACCAAGTAAAATGTGCCCACGACTTCCTCTGACAGTGACTCTGCTTTGTGTATGTCAGCCTGATGCCATGCCCGAGCTGGCCCACAGCATGCTGGAGCCGCCGGATCTCTACGAAGTGGTACAGTGTGCTGTCCTAGTCGGGAGAAGAATTATCTGTAGTGCTGTAAAAAATGCTTTCTCCCTCAGATTTATTCTGCTTTGTACGTTTCTTTGTCTAAGTTTCTCTGACCTTAAAACCGATTTTAAGACAAGATAGAAATATTGATTATTCTTTGAATCATTTGAATGATTAATTGGATAAATAAATTTGGCATATTCTGTGGAAAAGATGAAAATGAACGAATAGTTAATTTCCATTTTAAAATGGGAAAATGTATATATTTTTTTTGCCTAAAATGCAATAACATAACATTCCTCTTTGATCGCTTATAGATTCATTGATTAACTTTTGCATGGCCTATTAATAATTAGATGGCAAAAGGTGCGTAATGGAAGATTTAGTTGGCAGAATTTGAACTGGAAGAAGCTAAAACTATGTGCCACTCAAATATTTACAAAGGTTTTTTTTATCTTAAATGCAAATTTATATTTTTTGTACAGTTTTGTCTTAATTACTGCTGTGAATACATCATTCTTTCAGCAATTGGCCTTCTTTGACTCTATTTTCCATTTAGTAATCTGCCGATTATTAAATTAGTTGGTGTTTATTTCAATAATCCATTAATCACAATTAATCCAATTAATCGTTTTAGCCCTAGACAGAAGAAATACAAAATGCGGTTTTAAAATGGGGGGGGGAGGGAAGAGTCTATCCAAACCAGCTTTGATTGTTTGTTGTGTTTCAGAAATGAGGTTAGTTTTACACCAGATGTAACGGGATTCGCACCTTCCAAAGAGTTTCACTTTTTCCCATAGTCTTGTGGGAACCATCCGCATCGGGTTTTCTCAGATGTGAAACAGACCTTTGGGTTCTTTTTGGTCTTCTAGTGGATTCAGTTTTTGCCTAATTACGTCACAAACACTGACTTTAAGCAAACAAGGCCTTCGGTGCTTTAGATGTTCTGGGTTATTTTGTCACTTCCTGGATGAATTCATGATCAGGCCTTGAATAGTTTTGGTAGAGGAACTCCTCAGATCGTTCACCACTTCCACTTTTATTCTATTTTTGCGCTACAGCTAGGCCTGTCACGATAACAAATTTTGCTGAGCGATTAATTGTCTAAAAAAATTATTGCGATAAACGATAATATTGTTTCAAGACCTTTTGACACTGATTTAATGGAAATGACTAATAATGTACGCTATTTCCTGGCATAGATAGATACACTTTATTTTCAAAAGAACATGACACTGGAACTGATAAACTAAATAAACAAAACAACCAAAAACAAAAATAAAATGGATTCTCAGTCTCCATTAACAAAAAACGTACTTGAATAAAAAGTAAACATAAAGCCAAAGTGAAAATAAATACTGTCTTCAACCAAAAGAATGCAGATTATGAAGTCTGTATACTATATCGCCCTACAGTAATTACTAGATTTAAATGGAGAAGATGGGCACATCCGACTACCTAATGCAATAGTTCACACTACACGATTTTTTGCCCCTATTTTCCCATTATGACAATCTTGGATCGTTGGCCGATCTAAGATTGTCGCTGGTGATTTCGTAACCGATCATCCTGCAGTATGTGGTGGGTTATGGTAGATTGTCGTGGCCGCTCCGATCTAAATCAGGGTTTTCCCTGACTGGGAGCATTAACGCTGAATGTGACAGGCAGCCAATCAGAAAGCGAAGGATTCTCCTCTGTGCTTTCTGAGGGGAAATTACGGAGGGGAATCCCAAACAGCTGACACGGCGCAACCCGAAGTCCAGCGGACTTTGGAGATGATATGTGGAAACAGCATTAATGTTTATTCAAGATTTAGTGCAAAGAAAATAGAAATGACCATTAGAGGAGTAGGAGCCAAATTGCTACCGCAGCTGATAAACCCGATAAGTTTTCAGCTTTTCTTCGTTAACGTGACATAAATAGGTTATAATGATTTTCATTCAGTCAGAAGAGACTATAATGCCGATAATTAAAATGAGGTCGATAGATTTAATTTATCGTGTGATTAATTGATTTATCGTTTATCGCAACAGGCCTAGCTACAGTTTCATATGTGTATTTTTAGTTGGCTTGGATTACCTTCCCCTCCATTAATAAGTTAAATCATCATTAAACTGCATTTTGTATTTTCTTGGTTTGCTTTCTCTAATCTTTCAAAATCTGCTCAGTGTGAAACATGTTGCAAAGCGTTTTTTACAGCACTGCATTTAGAGCCTTTAGTTTGGTTGTTAGCCTCTCTTATGACCTTAAATGCTTCCTTTAGTTTCATGAAATGGCCTCAAAAAGACCCAGACTTAGACGTTGGTTAATGCTTTAGTCGTGTGTGTGTTTAGGTAGAGATTTTTCTTGTTTGGTTATGTTGTACTGAATGTGAGATGTGTTTAGAATAAACCTGTTTTTCTTTAGTCTTTGTGAGATTTGTATTCTCATAGCACTGTCTTTAAATGCGTATATTATTTGCATTTAAAGGTTTGATATAGTGGTGCACTTTTTTCAGTTTTCTTTAAAAGGCATTATTCAGATTTTAGCCAATACTGATTTTAACTTTTATTTTTAATCATTTAAGAAGTTACTAAATAAAATGACGATCATTAAATGGTGTGACTTGTTAACATGAATTAATATGAATAAATGTGTCAGCTTTGACTTATCAGTGCTGTGGAACAACTCTGAAATCAGGAATGCGTTCATTATCCATTTTATATACAAGCCGCAGTGTTTAGTGTGTAAATATGTTGTTGTCGTGGTAACAATGTCTGCAGTGCTAACAAACGACAGTATTTGTTTACAACAATATTAAGTGTCAAAAGATATTCAGCCTGATTGATTAAACCTGACACACACGGTGTTTCCTGACATGAGGTTCTTTGTAATGGCAGATGAGAATGAGGTGTAATTCAGAGTGCCACCACAATATTCATCAAAAATATCGCCATTGATTAATTTCGCTGAGGTATTTACATTTTTAATTTTAGTGGATTCTGCAGAGTTTTTATGGGTGCTGCTTGAATTTCAATGAGGTGTTTTCAAGGTTTGGAAAGTGCTTGATTTCTGTGTAAAGTCCTTCAAAGTCCTTGATATTCTTTCTGCATAGTTTTGTAAGAAAGGCCAAACTAACTTTTGATTAAAATCCTTAATTTGTAAAGCGTGATTAATAGTTGAAACCAGATATTGAAAGATAATAAATATCAAACTTTTTTTTTGTTTTATGTCAGTTGGAATTACAAATATTATTTCTATTTGCTAATGCTAGAAAGTCTTTGAAAATGCTTTAATTTTACTATGGAAAAAGTGTACGAACCCCAGAATCTATAAGTTTCATTATCTAAGCTTAGGTTTCCAATTTTTTTTTTTTTTAATCCCACAAATTGAAAACTGAACCGACTCACAACAATTTGATCAACTTTCAGTGCTGAATGTTCTTGCTTCCTCTAAGTGGGCCACTGATTAGCCCAGTTTCCAAGCCAGTCAGCTGATTTGTGCAGCGTAGTTTAACTGGGTTTCATCTCTGGCCATCTGCTTCTAAACACCAGAGAGAGGTTGATTCCTCTGCTCTGCTGTTCATGCTACAACTCTAACACCGTCACCTCCATCTCCTCACAGTAAACCATCTTCAGGGTTCTCCCCACTGGAACTGATTTATTGTACGATTTGATATTTTCAGTCAGCAGCAGGCCTGTCACGATAACACATTTTGCTGGACGACAAATTGTCCCAGAAGTTATTAGGATAAACGATAATATTGTTGTTTTCTATATCATTTTCAAGTGATGTAATGCAAGAACACATTCTCAAAGATCAATAGACTTTCAATTCAAATTAACATTTGATGCTGGAACTGGAAGACATTTTAAATATCCAAAATAAGTAAACAGAACAAACAAAATAAAAATTATTTTGAAATCTCTGTAAACAAAATTGACCTTCAGATTAATTGAGACCAAAGTACCAGACTGAAGACTTTTGTCATCCAGTAGAAAGAGAGAAAAAAGAAAAACGATAATTCATGCAAATGGAAATAATTGAGCTTGTTTTATCATGTAATTAATTGATCTACTGCTTATTGCGACAGACCTAGTCAGCAGTGTAATGTTTTCAAAATACATCATTAAACTGATCAGCTGAAGGGTAATAAAGTAAATCCCCCACTCGGTCAAAGTCCTGGGGGGAACCTTGACCTGCTGCCTTCATTAGTTTGAGCATTAACTGAAGGAGAACCTTCAAGGTTAATGTGCTTTGAAGAACGCATTTCAGTATTAATTGGAAAATTGATTTATAGCTGGGGAACCGTGTTGTTGCTTGAGGGATGTTTCATGATGACATTCTTATCCTCATGAAACCCCGATGGTCTCCCCCTGCTGGTTAGGTCCGGTATCGTCGAGAGCACGCATCAGGTCGCCAGCTGCCCTTCTTCCCGCTGCTGGAAGACCTCATGAGGGACGTTTGTGACGGCGGCGCGCTGCTCACCGTGGTCCACTACTACTGCCCTGATATCATGAAGCTGGAGGGTGAGATGTAGTTCATTCACACTTTTACACTCTCAAAATCTCTAGCAACATCTTACTAATTATCAGTTGCCTTCAAATAAACGACAATAAACTTCCTCTGAATAAAATCTTTTTTTTTTTTTTTTTTTTTTTTTTTTTTCTTCAATGTGGTGGTGCTGGAAAAATGTGAAAACTTACCTGGAAAATGCTTGAAAAGTGATTTATTTTTACAGTGGGAAAATGTACAAACCCCTGTGAATGTAGCATGAATGTGTGTAAGACTATTTTTGTTTTTCGCACACGGCTCACAGTTCCTCTCAGCGTGACATTTGTAGTCGTCCGGTCACTGAGCTGCATCCCGATCTGACCCGTTCTCTGCCGCCTGTCTGATCAGATATTTGCCTGAAGGAAGTCCCTTCCATCGCTGATAGTCTGTACAACATCCAGCTGCTGAGAGAATTTGCCAGTGAATATCTGAATAAAAGCTGCTATCTGACAATGGAGGACATGCTCTACTCACCGCTTGTTCTCAAGGTAATCACATCCGACAGATTTCAGTTTCTTTCATGGAAGTCAAAGTACTCAACTTGTACTGCTGCTTTTAAATGTCACCACTTCTCTCCATTCAAGCATTTCTGATGTGCTTCAAACTCTGTCTGCAGCACAACGTTATGGTGTTCATTGCTGAGCTGTTCTGGTGGTTTGAGACGGTCAAGCCAGAGTTCGTCCAACCCAGAGACCTTCAAGAGTTTAAAGATGGTAAGCATCACAACAAACAAAACCCAAAGTGCATTGTTAGTTGGTTCTTTACTTTTTTCCAAAGTTATTAAGAGCCACTCTGGAAGATCCAACGAGCCACTTGTGGTCCCGCAGGTTGCAGATGGCTGTAATTTCTCCCTTTTTTTTCCCCATTTAGCTCGAGCCATAGCTCATCCCAAGAGTGCCCGGCCATCAGTGCCCATCTCCAACGCCACCAAGCGCAGCTTTCTGACTAGTCCTGGCGTGGCAGATAACCAGAGCAACCCCGAAGTCTGTAACAGGTACTTCCTGCACCCCGAAGGCTCTGACCCTCTGTAAGTCTCTTCTCGTCTTTTTTACTTTCCCTTCACCTCCTTTTTTAGCAGCTGCAGTAAATTCAAACATGGGTACATGTAGTGGTGTCTGGTGTTCCTTCTCACATGATTCTGTGTCATGGTTGTCTAAACCCATTCCAACTGTGTGTTTTCTGTGCTGTCTTGAAATATAATGTGAGGCATTTAGGGCTGCAACTGACAATTATTCTGACTATTATTCAGATTTTTTTTAAAAAGCACATTCTGCGCATTTTTCATTTTATTCTGTATATAAAACAAATACAGTTCATTCTTTGAATGAGAAAATGAACATTTTATTGAATAAAATGCAATAAAATTGAATTCCTTCAGTGTATGCTTGATCATTTTTAGCAAAGGATGCATCTGCAGCTAAAACATTTCTAACGTGTGAAAAGCTCGGCCCTTTCTGCTTGATTTAACATCGGTACAGTGCAGAGCTAAATTTTGTTACAGAATTTGTACTAAGTGAAGTTAAACTAAGTAATTTGAGAAGTTCTGGCAAAATGTATATATTATTTGTACAGTTTTGGTTTTACGACTCTGAATATGATGCTTTTCATCAAATTACCTTTTTTATGTATGTGTACTCCAGTTAACAATTAATCTATTCCTAAATTGCTAATAATTTCAATCACTATTACAGTTTCAACCCTAGAAGCATTAGATTCTATTGAAATGTACTGTTTTTATTGTTTCTTTGTCTATTTTTTACAGTAAGGGTTTCTTAGGAACTTCTAATTGCATTTGTTATGCTTGCTCTTAGTAAGGGCGGTCCGGCCTTCAGTCCCTCTCATCCACTGCTTCCTCTTAGACAGAGGCAACAAAAACAGCAAGGGGACGACGGCGGAGGTAAATATAAGTCTTCACATCTCTTGGGAATGAAGGTTCATTTTCTTGTCCTACTTCATTTTTATTTTTTCCCTCCGTAGGCTTGAGAAACCGTTCGAACTCTCTCAGTCAGATGGATGGACAACAACTCAGAGGCTCTGCTGCAGCGTGGCCCGACAAAAGGCAAAGGTACATGGGAAAAAAAACACACTTTTATTCAATCGATGTCATATTTACAGTTGCTGTTAGTACTCCCAGCCTTTGAACTTGAACACATTTTGTCAGTACAACCACTAACGTCTTTTTTATTGGGATTTTATTTGATAGATCACTACAAAGTAGTGCATGGCTTTAAAGTGGAAAGAAACTTGTTGCTATGATACCCCTAAATAAAACTGCAACCACGATGTGTTGTGTGGAAGCCTATCATTCGAACCAAACCAAACTCCTGAATTACTGGAGTCCGAAGTTCAACCTAGGGGTATGAAATGATTGAATGTCAAACACAATTTAAGAATGGTGCAAATTTGACCTCCTGCCAACTTCCTTTCCGTCCTAATCTGACCACAAAAGTGGAAAAATTGTAAACTGTACATCATTCAAATTCAAAAATACTTAATTGATCCAAAGGGAAATTAATCATAAAAAAACTTTTTGTTTTTTAGACCCCTGTCCACGCTGAGCCCCTTCATGCTGCATTCTGCCACCGACAGCGACGCTGACATTGCCTCTGGCGACAGCGTGAGTCTGGCTCGCTCCATTAGCAAGGACAGCCTGGCGTCCAACGTCACCAACGTCACTCCTAAACATCAGACCGCCGTCCACCAGTCGTCTGCCATGCGAAGAGTCAACGGCCACAATCTACTGAGTCATGTCAACATGGAGGACGGGGAAGAAACTCCCGCCGACGCTACTGTCATCCCAAAACGATCCGACGGGCCTGCTGCGTCAGCCACAGCCATACCTAGACCTTCCTCCGACTCCACTCCTGACGCCGACGGCTTTTACCTTGAACCACTGATGCCTGCTGTTCTGAAAACGGCTAAAGAGAAATCTGTATGTCTGAACAAAGAGGAGGAGAGCGGGGAGGGGCCCCGCTCGGCAGGTAGGGGTTCCTTACGCCGTGGAGATGGGTCTTCAGCTGCCGTTCGCAGAAAAGCGCCTTCTGATCTCAACCAGACGTTTCCCGCTCCAGGCGAAGAGGAACGCTTGACGGACGAGCGGCAGCAGGCGGATTTCAGAGCGGTCATAACCAGGGAGCCAGCTGAAGGTTTCTACCTTACTCGGACTCTGCCCAGCCAAAGTGCGTCCACGGTCCGGAGGCAGAGCTGGAGGACCTGGATGAGGAAGAGGAGGATCTGGACGAAGCTCTGACCACTAAAGACTCGAGGAAAGGTTACGGCGAAGCAGACGAAGAGGAGTCAGCCAAGCTCCAGGAGGACATGAATGTCAAAGAGCACGAAGACAAAGACTTTAATGGCGCCAGCGGCCGCTCCAGCCCCTGCCTCAGCACACACTCCCAAGCTAGCAGCATGGCCAGCGGCAGCGTGCGCATGACCTCCTTCGCTGAGCGAAAAGCGCAGCAGCAGCGCTTCGGCAGCAACCACGACCTGCGCTCCAGCGCCTCCAGCTCCCAGAGGACGACCCCGGACGGGTCGGAGAGCAGCGGACCCCTGTCGTCGTCTTGGAGACTGAAGAGAGATCAGAGCACTTCCTCCCCCTTGGGAGGGTGCAATCGTCCAGGTGACGGTGGCACCAACGTGCTGGCGTCTGAAATCGTTCAGCTCCGGATGCAGCTGGAGGAGAAGCGGCGAGCCATTGAGCACCAGAAGAAGAAGATGGAGGTGCTGGCGGCGAGGCAGAGACAGAAGCTGGGCAAAGCGGCGTTTCTGCACATCGTTAAGAAAGGAGGCGGACGGAGCGACACGCTGCCCAGCTCACTCAAAGCAGACATCTCTAAAGACGATCTCAACGGGGAGAAGGGACCCTTAAGCAAAGACGATATGTGTGTCGACACCCTACGGGGGCAGAAGGAGGCAGAGGGGATGGGTGCCTTGGAAGCAGACAAGAAGGGGAACGGCGGGAGCTTTTATCTCGACGAGGAACTGGACCTGAACGAGTGCAGCCGCTCCATCGAGCTGCTGAACGAAGCCATCGGCAGCATCCAGCAGCAGATGATGCAACTGTCGCTGCAGCAGGAGATGCTGATGAAACAGAATGTGCAATCCCCACCCTGCGCGACGCCGCCTCCTCCACACGCAGGAGACAAAAACGGTGACTCGAAGACGGGAGGCTTTCACTTCGTGGAGCACCTCTCTGGGTCGGGCAGCGCCCCCACCAGGAAGCCGCCCAAGCTGAGCTCAGGCCGGAGCTCCAGGTCCAAGCCGTCCGAGCTGAAACTGGCGAAGGAGCAGAGCCGACCGGCCTCCAGGGCTCTCACCCCGACCCAGGGCGGGTCAGAAACCTTAGCAAGCCCACGGCAGTTATCTGGAGGCAGGTCCCCCAGATGCGATCGAAACCCCACCGCCGCGGAGATGATGGACCGACCGGGATCTGGGCATGTCAGAAGTGCCACCTTCCGCCTTCAGGACGAGGCTAACATGCGCCTGCCAACCCGCGTGGACCTAGCATGCGTGCCTGCACCAGAACCGCTTGGCGAGTCTGGGTCCAGCACGCAGGTAGAGGGTGACGTCAGTTCCTCAGAGAAGGAAGGACTCCTGTCAGAAGAGGCACAGCGAAGCAAAACCCACCTGATTGAGGTGGATCTGTCCGAGCTGAAGGCCCCAGAGGAAGAGGAGGGCACCGAGGACGCCGCGGCAGAGAAAGGCGATGGAGAGCAGAAGTCAGTGATGGGCTTCTTCTTCAAGGTAATCCTTTTCTCATTTCATGTTTGTTTTGTTTTTTTTGTTTGTTTTTTTTTGTTTCTTTTCGTATAACGATTTTATGAGCTGAAGTAAGGCTGGACAAAATGACTGAAAAAGCCATCATAAGTGTGTGTGCTGTGGTGGTGCAGGGGTTAAACACAACCCACATATGGAGGCCTTAGTCCTCCATGCAGCTGTCGCAGGTTCGATTCCCGGCCTTGGCGACCTTTGCTGCATGTCTTCCCCCTTCTCTCATTACCCACTTTCCTGTCAATTAACTATCAAATAAAGGCCACTAGAGCCAAAAAGATCTTTAAAAAAAAAGCCATCGTAATATAAAGTTTCATATCAGTTGATATTAATAATTGTCTATTGATAATTATTGATTAGGTTTTATTTATTTATTTTTTTTAAATATCTGTAGTACTGCCAAACAGGTGAGGTGATCTTTATCATTTTTAACATTTTTAGGATTCACGGTGGTGAAACCTTAAACTGCTGCTGTACCAGTTTGTTGCTCGGCAACCAAAAAGTGAGTGAGTTGCTAGGGAACCAAAGACTGAGTGAGTTGGTTGATGCCATCAAATTTGCTTTGCTAGCATTGAGAGTTTCAGCGGCTAAAGCCTTTTCTCTGCCTACATCCCCCAGAATGCTGTGCGGTTCTGGATTGGCGTTCAGTAAATATTCTATTCTAAAATATAGATTATCTATTGATATTGATCGCTTGTCTACCGCAATATATATTGTTACAGATTTATTCCCCAGTCCCAAGCTTAAGTGATCTTTACTTGTCTACTCATCCACTGTATTATATTATTAATGCAGCTTATTACAAAAATTTTGCACAAACATTTTCCAAAGTACAGATGCCTAACAGCACATCTACGTTAAGCATTTAACTTTCCTACTACCAGATATGAATAGACTTGCTCTATTTTTCTGAACTGTAATTCAGTTTTTTTCATCGTTTGGCTGGTAGTGTGTCTTACAGTCATTGTTTTTTTCCCTCTTCATGTCATATTTTTGGACTAATGCAACTTATACTCTGGAGCGACAGAAAGTTAGTACATTTAGGACTGTACTTCTCTCTTGCTTTGTTACAAGAACACCAGTCTCATTTTTGACCTAAGAGAATCTTGGGAAAGTATGAGCTGCGAATGATGAATTTGGAGGAGTCTTGGTCACATCACTGTGACGTAATCGGTCTACTAATGCAGCCTTTGAATATGGACACACACAACATTGATCTTAAACCACTTTGTAAAGGGTTTGACTTTTCTGTTGAGGGTGGATTGGAAAATTAGAGTTGAGTATTTGAAAAGGAAAATGTGCGTTACCTCTCCAAGTAGTCATAAAGTATTGATTTTATCTCTACAGTGAAATTTGGTCTAGTTGTTTTGTAATTAAATGATGTTTAACATTTTACCATATCCTAGGATGAGCAGAAAGCTGAGGATGAACTTGCGAAGAAGAGGGCAGCATTCCTGCTGAAACAACAGAAGAAAGCCGAGGAGGCTCGTATTCGCAAACAACAGCTAGAAGCTGAATCCGAACTGAAACGAGATGAAGCCAGGTAGATCAACCAGTAATGGCAAACGGATCTTACCGTCCCATAAAATGCTAAAATTGGTATTTGGTTTGAACAAGGCGAAAAGCGGAGGAGGACCGCTTGCGTAAAGAGGAGGAGAAGACGCGGCGGGAGCTGATAAAGCAGGAGTATCTTCGGCGGAAGCAGCAGGAGATGTTTGAGGAGCAAGGCCTGGTGAAGCCCAAAACGCCCAAACCCAAGCAGAAACACAAACACAAGGCGGTTATCAGAGAGGAATCTGCCACTGATGATTTCTCCAAGTGCTCTTCCACACGTGAGACTCTTAAATCAGAACTTCCCTTCACATTAAAGCTGCACTGTGTAACTTTTATTAAATATATTTGGTGAAACTGTCACTATGTTAAGACTGTATGTTAAGAGACAGAAAATCTGAAAAAAAAAATTGAGCTCATCTGCCTTCTCCCAGTGATAACTAGAATCAACCAATCAGGGTCTCAGCGCTGTAAATCAGTCTCCTGTAGCGCTGCTCATTCCCTTTTCATTCCCCTCCTTTAGCTATGCTGCAGCTAGCAAAGCCTGCAGCGAATGCTAAGGCTAGTTAGCATGTACACCGAACATGGTGGATAATCGGTTTTTCTGTAAAGGCAAGTTGTTTCTCCAACATTTGCTCATTTAGCAGCAAGTACATGATGTTGATTGACAGCGCTGAGGCTCTCCTCTTGGTTCTGATTGGTTAATTTTGACAGGGAGCATTGCATTTTTTTATACGACAATAGTTGTTCAAGGAGGAGGTGAAGGAAACTGATCTTTTCACAGAATATCTGTCCCATAAGATTACATCATGTCAAAAAACATACTTCTTATATATTTTATCTTTTCCAGTTCTTTGCTTTACTTTTGTTACATCTACAGATATATTACCAAGATTTTCTTTCCAAACCCCAAATTGCGTTGCATTAAACATTGAATTTCTCTTCTTTGCAGCAGACAACCTGAGCAACGCCCAGTCAGGCTCCAATCTGTCTCTGGCCTCTGCAGCGACAAACGAGGCCGACAGCGTCAACTCCGGAGGGGCCGGCTCCCAGCGGTAAATTACACCACAGCTGCATTTGTAATTGTAACCTTGTTAATTGTGAATCTGTTCTGTAATGAATTACGACATCCCCTAATTTCTCTCGCTCTCTGTTTTTGTTGCCGTGTCCAGCTGTGACTCTGTGGAGTCGTTTCCAGGCAGTCGCAACAACAGCCGAGCCGCAGAGAGAGACTGGGACAACGGCTCCACCGCGTCCTCCATCACTTCCATGGCTGAATACACTGGTGAG
>NW_015113260.1:260312-297954 GCF_001443285.1 Poecilia latipinna | reverse complement strand
CATAAGTCTTTCTCAGTTTCTTTCCTAATATCCCCCCACCTTCTGTGAGCTTAATTACAGAAGCAGTGCCTTCCGCAGGAGGGTCGGACACAGGTGTAAGTCATCAACCTACCTCCTACTGAAATATCCGTCTGCAAAAACCACATGGTAACAAATATTTGCAATGCAAATACGCATTTGGACACATGGGTGAAAGTCTTGAGAAGTACAAGGAAGAAAAGTAGAACCTTTATCAATTGTACAGTTTTATGTAACCATGATAATTCTTTTAATTGCCCCCTTAATTGCCTGAGATATGAGTATGTATCCTGCGTGTCTTTAACTGAAAATCACCATCAGGTGATCCTGTGAGGATTAAGCAGGCATGGAAAATGGATGGATGGTTTTAGAAATGCTTTGGCTGTTCCCTGGTTGTCTTTATTTATAAAACCAAAAAGGCAGAAGAGGAAAAGTTTTGTGTGGAAAAACTAGATAGTCTGTAGACCTGAACATCCCTTGTAGGAGCAATACCTTCTACTTGTTTTCAATATGACTTAATTCATCTCTCATTGTTCTGGAGGAATTTTGGTTCACCCCTCTGCTTATGATATTGCTTCAGTCATTAAGCATTCGGCTGTTGAGGAAGTTTTGGACAGTCCTTGTTAAATAGGAGTCACATGGTGCAATATTGACATTTTTGCCACTTGTGCCACAAATTCCCCTTGTTAACTCATCAGTTTTGTTCCAAGTTCATTTACAGTAATGACTGCCTTTTGCTCTCTAAGGATTATCTTGAGGATTTTCTTTTGGCATCAGTTGATATCTTTCTTGTCTTATGTATAATAATGTTAGCCCTTATAATTGCCCATTGATTGGTTATAAAACCAAACAGACTGTTAGACTGGTAACCATGGTTTCATGAATATAGTCAACACACAAGTGCTGAGGTTACTCAGAAGGCCCCAAAGGTCCCCAGATGGCTAAAATGAAGAACTACCAGATGCCCACTTGTATTAATAGGCTTTGATTGTATCCGTCCAAAGGGATCAGTTAGTGTGCTATTCCATCTCCTAGAACAGCTTATCCTCTGAGAAGCTGGCCAGTTCAGACCCACGTTGACCCACATTCCTAGAACCATGGTTACTGTTGAGATTAACAGTAACAGTAACTAACTTTTAGCTAGTTGCTAAAAGAGATAGAAGAGATAGCTAAAGCTAAAGGAAATTACATGTTAGGAAAAGCAAATGAAAGCTAGAGTTAAAGGATATGACACGCTAGGGAACGCCCTCTTTAGGGTGTAGCTTAGACAGAGGCTAACAAAGAAAGTTACCAAGTGTTGCTCGTTGCCATTTTGTCCTGCTAGCTCCTAAAGGTAGCATGAGAAATGGACCAGCTGTATTTTGGTATTAATAAATGGAATTTATGAATTCAACTCACTGACTCTTCTTCATACATGAAGAACTCGGCACGGAGAACGGATAGTTCTCCACATTACCTGTTTAATCAGTCTGCTATGTTGTATGTCTTGGTTTTACAGGCTTCACTCTCTCTCTCCCTCCCTCCCTGACCTGTTTGGTTTGTAATCGCCCCACATCAATGAATCTCTGCCATTAGAGCCTCAAATATGATCTGTCTGGTCTTCTTTGCTCTGTCTCGAATCTTCCTCTGAAGATCTCTTCTTACTTCCCCTCATCTATCACTCCTGACATTATGTTCACTGTGTTGCATTTGCATTCCTTTTCCTGCAATGCTGCAAGGAAGCATTGCAGGAAAAGGATATCATCTTATGCTTGATATCATCAAGCATAAGATTAAGTCACCTCAGTTTTCTTGTAATAATTCTGGCTTATGCACATGTTTGTCAATGTGTGAAGCTGCTTGTGGGCATGGCCAGCACCTTCAACCTCACACACACCTGGGTGCAGTTCTCCCATCAAGACCTCTGGGCATCATGTTGGTGGGTTTTGTTAATCATTTCCTATATGATTAGTTTGATTCCCTCGTGCTATCTCCTGAGTTACTCGCTGATCTCGAGCTAGCTTAAATTTGTGAGAGAACTTACCCAGAAACCTACCTTGTTCTCCCTCTATAGCTCTGCTGTCCTCTATAGTTCTGCCCGCTGTCCAACACTCATCGTCTCCACTGGGAGAAAAAAAAAAATCTGGCCTTCTCTCAATACCTCACAACACCAATAGGATCCGTGTCTCCTTCTCCAGAGTAAAGCCCCTTGTGAGGAACAGTAAGCCTGATATCTTTTGGAAACATTTGCTTTAAACCTATAACTCTGTGGACTCTGCTAAAGACAGGCCTGTGGATTCAGCTGCACATTATTGCACATTCCACTGTTTTAATCTTGTGTCCCTAATCTCGTTTCATTTCTGCATGTGGGTCAGGAAACTTAATATGGATGTGACATTTCTTCTTCCTAACGAGTTCTTCATTTCAGCTTCCACTCCACCCTCTTCATTACAGAAATGATGTTATCATTCGAGTCGCTTCATAAACATACCGGTGAAAAAGGTGAACCGGGCCCTTGTTTTCATGGCTTTGATGTCAGTTTTTGTATTTTTGATAACTCTCGGAATAATTGGATCAGTTCAGAGGAATAACTCAGTAGCATTAATTAGAATAAAAAAAGGTCTTATTGGATATGTTAGGTCTTATTTTTTTATTTCTTGACACTATTGTCCTTCATTGAATACTAAGTGGACAGGATATAAGGAGGACAGAGAAGGGGAAAGACATGCAGCAAATGGCCCAAGACCGAGAATTGAACCCAGGACAATTCCATCGTGGGCTATGGCTTCTGCACATCGTGCTAACGCTCTACCTAGTGAGCCACCCAGCATAATAAAGATGTTACATTTGTTTTGGACTGAAATGCAGCACCCATTTTTGCAGTAAAGCCTAATGGATTTCTTTACTGCCTTAGTTACTGCTCTCCCTTCGTCGTTTATCTTTTACCTTATAACATGTTCTACCTTCACGCTCATCGTACCAAAGCAGAGTACGCACCCTAGTGTTTCAGTAGGTGGAGAACCCTTGACTTTATGAGGTCAGACAGACCCTATAGAATCTGCGCATTTAAAAGTGAACAAGCAAAACTTGTATTTGAGTGAAACATGTTTTTCCTTTCATTCAAACTAGATATAAGTGCGAAGGAAAAAGATTTTGCGACTGTCAATTCCTGTGCCATGCAGTCACGACACCGCTAACTCTGACTGAAAGTATAACTCAAAACAAGTAGAACATTAATGCATCAGCCGTGCTAGGTTATTTTTGTCCGCATGTTTGCGTGGCAGTGTGTGCATGTATGTCGGCGGTAGGCTCCCCGTATAGCCCAAATAACCAATATACGGTACACTTTCCTGGAAAACTCATTAACTACAGATCCCTGGTGGTGTCCTCTATCCCACTAACAAGCCCATTTCCTGACAGCCACCCTCCCCCTGTGGTAACCAATCTGTTTGTCTTATTTGGTAACAATATAGGCCTGTCTAGCCTTTTCTTTGAGACATAACCCGTCTTGTTTTTTTTCCACACCTTTTGACAAACCATTTAACATCAGTTATGTAATACTAAATCTGACATGAACTGCAAATGTACAGGCACAGCGTGAGTCTCACCCACTCCCAAACAAAAACTCGCAGTGAAACTAATCTTCCCCAGACTCTCCTTATGCTCCTTATTCTCCCACCAAATGCCGTCAGAGTAGCATCGCAGTTTTTCCTGCAATGATACGATGCCCCAGTTAAGGTCATGGAGATAATAAAGTTTTAATCTAATTCTTATCTGATTTAACCCAAGCTAATGTAATATCACATAATATAATCACAGCATGGCAGTGAGATAGACCTGGCATTCAAATTTCTCTCCAAATGCAATAGAAATTGCATTCAGATGGGGCTTCAGCATCATAAACACAGCACATGCCATCTTCTTTAGACAAGAGGGGGAAAGGGACAAACACATAATCGGTATATAAAGCTACAGATTTTATTTAATGTAACGTACCAGTTCTACTTCAAAGTTGTTTTTCATATTAAGACCACAGTTACTTTATAGCTAGCTGTATTTTCTGTCCTTAATAAAATATTTCAAGTCCTTCTGGACACGTCTTGACAAGGCTGTACGTCAAAGTCCTTCGTCTACAAATGCCAAGGCCTCTGGTGTTGAGATGCATCACATTCCCAACACTACAAAAATAATTTATCATGGTCTATGTTGATATTAGTGCTGTGTTTTTTTTGTTTACCATTTATTGGATGTTGACTGGTTTGGAATCCTTTTGAGAACTATTTATTGGTTCTGGGGAGGAAACTATCTTTGCCAACAAAGTAGTTATTAAAGATACAAATATTTATAATATGTTTATTTGTTCCATACATGTGAACAAATATTGCAACCCTATATAAAACGTATAACTTATTTAAGACAGGAGTGCAACAAGGCAATAAAACCAATAGGATAAACTTCACAGATAGTGTCAGTGTGTTTTTAGTTTTCATTTCCTGTTCCAGAGTTTAGCTTTAGGTTGGTAATGGAAATGATAAACAATATTAATCATGATTTGATAAGATAAAGTGAAATGGGCTGCTGCATCATTCAAAAACCTTTATATTCGCACATAAAACCACTTCTGTTACAAACTCATTATAAGAGAAATCCATACAACAGAAGCATGTCAGTAAGGTTTACAATCTTAGACACTCTGGCCACTGTTACATTACATCATTAAAAGGTATAAAACTACCTCTTAATGACATCATGTAACAGAACCTGAGGAAGAAATAGGGTGCGTTCACACTGCAGCCTGAAGTGACGCAATTCCGATTTTTTTGACGTAATGTGACCTGTATCCGAACAGCACAGGTCGGATTCTTTTTTGAATGTGACCCATATCCGATATGTATCCGATTCAAATGCGACCTAACGTCCAGGTCGCCTTCATCCAAACTGAATGTCACTGATTCTGAACAAATCTCACTATTCTGCGTCCTGATACGCGCAAGCTGGAGGAAAAACAACAACCATGACGGATTATATGAGGATTATGTTGTTAATATGTTGCTCCGGCGGGACAACAACTTCAGATATGTAAGCTAAGCTCCACCGTTAGCCTCCATGTTTACTTCCGCAAACACTGAGCACTTTGTTTTGAAGGGGTGATTTCTTGTTTAACTGTTAGCGCAAAGGCAGCTTAACAGCAATCAAAAGACGAAAGATAAATTGTAACAGTTTATAAAATGTCTTATTAGCAGCCCCATTGATGATGTTTATGATGTAAATAAGTACTGGTTTTAAATGTTGCGTGATCTAAGCTGTGCGGTTGTTTTATATGCTAAAACTAAAGTTAATTTACATCGTGAACTTTAGTTAAGCTAAAAATTAATCAAGTATGCTGCAACTAATGTGACGACTTAATTACAATACCTTTGTTTCTTTATGTGCCATTTGTCTAATCCCTTGCCTATTAAATGTCTTTTTGTCAAACTTAGAACAGCGGTCTTCAGAAACACAATCAAAAAATAAGAAAGACCGTATGGGCCATTTCAAAATTAGTATTTTCTGACATTAAAATATTAAAAATACTTGACTGGAAACCAAAAATGAATTAGTGGTATTTTAATGCAGGGTGATTTACAAAATTGACAGATAAAAAAACGAAATCACGGACAAAACTCATTGGTTTCTGATCAGTGTGAGCAAAGGAACAGACAAGGCACCAGACTTATCAAAGCCTGGCTGTTAGCCTGGTCTGGAGCAGGCTAGCTTCACAGAATAAATCACCATGGTAACTCATGTTTTCTCTTTTGTGATTTAATTAAGCCTGGCTTAATCCACTATCCTGGGTTTGTGAAATAGTCCTCTGGAAACCTTACTCTTAAGTTGTTTGTTTTTTCCTTGATAAAGTTATGGAAGCCATGTTGTTTATGTCTAAACAGAACAGCAGAGAAAGAACCAGTGCTTTGTTTGGCTGTTAGCCTCCCTAAAACATCTCGGGGGAAAAAAATGGCGTCTAGAACCAGCAGGAGATCGACGATGGACACTTGGGCGATCACTTCAAACATCCTGCGAATCCGACCCAACTCATCAAAGGCAGGTTAGGTGAAGCAACTGTTCTGATAGCGCATTCAGAAGACATCTCAAAGTAAGAGCTGTTGCTGGTTTTGATGCTGTTAATGAAAGCCAAAGCGCTTGGCTTTTTCCTGTGCTGGTTTGTTTTGATTCTCTGCTGAGAGTCGGTGAGCTGAAAAGGATTCTGCTGTGTTGAAAATCCTTGTGTCTTGATGTTTTTCTTTTTTGTACTGATTGTGAAGCACCTGCTGTGATTACGTTACCTACAGCGGTATTAATGCAACTAGCATGTTGGAATCTGAAGTTCATGGTTGAAAATGAGTTGTGATGTGAATGAAAGACGGCACTAGTTGTCTTCTTAATCCTGGAAATGTTCTTCAGGTGATAGAAGGCTGATTTTGTAGCTGTCTTAATGTGGCTCTGAATGCTCACGTCTGAGTCCTGCACCATGCCCAGATTTCGAGTTTGATCTGATTTTCAGCTGTAATAACTGAAGCTGTGTGCTGTCTCTAGATTTTTTTCCTCTTTAGGTTTGTTTATGCTTAGCTGGAGAAAGTAATGGCACATCCACACATGTATCTGTTCTAAGCATCCTAGTTTTTGGGTGACTTGCTGACATTGTACTGTAAAGTTCTGTGTTATCTGTTTAGCTAATCTTATCTCCTGCCATAACCTGAGCGACTGGGACCACATAGATATTAGCAGAACATCCTGTTATTCAAATAATCAGAATTATGTTTTCAAGTAAGAAATAAATTTAAGAAATAATTTTAGACACATAAATCATGACCTACTTAAAGCAAAGTTGTGATTTCAGTATTTTTGTTGTTCTTGCATCTATGGACTGCTGTAATGTTTTAAAATACAATCACATAGTAAAACTCATTTGAATTCTTCTTTTAGGTTCTGTCTTGAGGCAAGGTCTTTTCACGAAGGCTTCAGCCTCCGTCCTTGACTTTAGATGCACCTGCTGCACACTCCGGCTTTGTTCACTCCCAAACCGTCAGTCTGATCTGTTTTTCGGTGTCAGAGATGTATCAAAGTGGGTTTTTTTTCTTTCTTTTCTGAATACATTTCTGAATGCTTTGAAAAATCTTTGCATGCTGTCCAGGTCTGAATCTTTGAGGTTGCCTGTCTGAGAGACGTCTCTCGTTGAAAGACGGTCTCGTGGAAGACCGACTTTCTTCTAGCGTTTCTCTACTGTGCTGTCTAAAAGAAAGTAAAAGTGACATGAGAGGGGAAAAGAGGAAGAAGAGATGAAGTGGGATGTGTACTACATTGCCTGCGACTGTGTTTGCTACAACAAACAGAGTCTGAACCGTGATGGGAAGAGACACCTTTCTGAAACAGTAACAGTCCCCATGAATCACACAATGCCCACCTTTATTCCTCTTTCTCTCTCTCAAATCTTATTCTTGCTCTCCAGCTCCCCCTCTGGGACTGACAGTGTTGTTCGCTCTCTCGCAGCTTGTTTCCTCATGGTCACATGCACCTTGCTCTGAGCACTATGAGCAACGTGGGATGTGCGGCTGAGCAATGGACTGCATTTGTCACAGTTTTCACCTTTATACTCAGCTGATGCCACGGACTGTTTGATCTCGAGATACTTCTTTATACGGCGGGCCAAATATTTATCCAACATGTCACAGCTTCTCATTGAATATACGTCTGATAACGGTTGACACAAATTCCACACCATGCATCAGTAGCCATTCAAGCAATCTACACATGCAAAGATGTAAAAAGAAACTGATTTATAAGTTAATTTATGTCTTGACCTGCGTGAAACTGGCAGCCTGTCCAAGGTGTACCTCACCTCTGACCCTTTAACTGCACGCATAAGTAGGTAAAAACGATGGAAATAAAGTGGAAAGTGTTCAACACGTAAAAAAGAAATAGAAGACATCTTTGGACAGTCAAATTAACTGAAATCATTCAGTATTTATAAAGAATCTCATTCTCTACTAATATTTTCTACAGAATATCACCCAGCTTTCTTATGACTGATGGTCTATAAAGTTTTTCTTATTACCAATACATCCCACCAGAACAAGTTTGCAGTTGTTACAAGCACAGAGTGCTCCTAAAACCTCCACAACTTTATTGTTGCAGGCTTTTTTTTTTTCTCTAAACTTGTGAATATTTCACTGAGCACCATTGGGGACATAGCCCAGAATGGGAAAGAACATTGTTTTACCATAAACCACCCACCACCAGGTACACATCGAAAGACTTCTGGCAGAAAGTCACGTCCGACACAAGACTCCACTGCAGAAGAAAAAAGCATGTTAAGTTGGCCAACGAATATTTTCACACAATAACACACAATAATTTCATTTGTTCACAATAAGACACTTTATTTCCCCCATCTTTGTTGTTTATACTTGCATATACAAGTCAGGTTGGATATTATCTGGTGAGATACACTAACAAATGGTCATTGTGTTTCAGGGACATATATATATATATATATATATATATATATATATATATATATATATATATATATATATATATTAGGAGTTCTTAATTTTGTATTTGTAGCAAATAACTTATCGTGGACATTGCAGATACAGGAAATACACAGATCAAAATCCTTGTGACAATAGACATTAAATGTTCCAAATGAGATTTTAGGGCATTTGAATATATGAAATGATGGACTGAATGCAGACTAGTTCTTGTCTAGGATTCTCATGATATGATAAGCTCGAGTAATTGTGCCTTTCTTGTTTCAAACCAACCTAAAACAACTAATCCTGCTGCTAAAATTACATAAGATTAGAGTTATGGGGAAATTCCCCGATACTCGGTTAAAATGCAAGAGAAAACTCTGGTACCGTATCTGACATTTCAGTGAAATTACTTTACGCTGTAACGATATTTGACAGGAAAACTCAATAGTTGTAAACTTGGAAAAACCTTGATCCCAGACACCGACGTATGCCTAAATGGACAACCCAAAATCAAGTCATGCATTGGATACATGCTATGTGTAGCTATTTCCTTTATGACACAATGCATCAAGCTACAAAGCTGCACAAAAATTCAGGAGAAATTGCTTTAACAGCAATACCTTAAAATGCATATCTCTCTTAAAGACTGACCACACTCTTTTGATCAGTTAGCTCAAGCTTTTGAAAGGTCAGTTAATCAAGAGCCTGCCATTAGCAGAACCTGAGTGTTACTAACCCTTCCTGACTTTTATTATCAGATGTTGAAGTCCCTGGTTCTAGAATGCTGTAAAGACCAGGAAAGTTCAGTATTATTATTTGAATGATCATCTTACATGTAAAACCTAGCTAATTTAAGGTGTACTTGACTTTTTTTTCCCTTCCATGTCTGTATTTCTGAGTTTGTTAGCAATGAGGAAGAGCAGATCTAAAATAGAAGCTCCTGCAGCGAGCAATGAACAGAGCTAATAATCAGAGCTGACATGCTAGTTTGTATGTGCCAGGGCAATGGGAAAGCCGCTCCTCGGGGTCTTTTTGTTTGAGTTTCCGTGTGTGTGTGTGTGTGTGTGTGTGTGTGCAACTGTGTGTGTCTCGTAAGACTGTTTGTGGGCTAAGGCGAGCCTATTCCAAGGGAGAGAAATGGAGGAAAAGAGAGACGTTGATTGATGTGAGGTGATGTGCTCAGAGACCAGACAATCCCTTCTTCAGCCATCAAATTTCTCCAGTGTGCAGCAGTGTAAATGTACTCCAGTGTTCCTGCTACTGTACTGCAGTGTGGATCGCCCAGCACTGACAAGCCAGCTAGAGTGAATGTTAGACATTAAATCAGCGCATTGAGACGCATTTAACAAGTACCTATCTTTATAGAAAACCTCATATCCAACCTTTAAAGCAGAGTTGGACCATATGTGGAGTTTTAGTTATTCGTAGTCGGTATCTTGACTACTAATAACTAATTGACAGCGGTCGGATTATTGTGGAGAATCGGGAGTAATTCTCATGGGGATGGAAAGCCAATAGGCGTTAAGGACAAGACTCATCCTCTGATTGGTTGGTCAAGCCCCACTACTTTCACGTCATGAAGAGTTATCTATGTGGGAACCTAAGAAGCTACCATCTTTCAGTGCTTTCAAAGAAAATGGACACCCCAAAATGGGCTATTAAGTGAAAAACAATGCAATTATATGCTCAATGCTCCCTCTAACCAACCAGCTCCTCTGGAAAATACATAGACTGCAGACTTTAGTCTTATGCAATGTTCTCAACTGAACAACCTTTGTGTTGCCATCCTGATCGCTAAATATCTTATCAGCTGAGCTTCTTTGAATGAACATTTCTTTTGATTTTTGCTTTTAGGTATCTTTTTTTGTTTCTACTGGCATTGTGCTGCATTATTTTTTTTTTTATCCATTTATTTTAGTCTACTATTGGTTATGTTCTGGATTTTCCTCTGTTATCTAATCAGTAACTCCACCAAGCATTTTCAGTTGGAAACATCAGTGATTTGACTATTTTTAGTAAAGCTTCACCATCATTTGTTTAATGGTGGGTTCAGCCCCCCCCCCCCCCTCAACCCCCCGACACCTTCCACTAATAATGTCTTCAACTGCTGCTCAAAGTTTGACTGGATACTAAAGTACTGGGGTCCAGAATGAGTCATCAAGAGGAGCCATAGTCTTCAAGTTCAGACTTGCCATTGTTTGCTCTGGGTTAGGTTACTTGTCTGGTGGCAGATAGGGGAGCATAATGATCGATCCTCTGAGACTTCATTGATCAGCAGAGACAGAGTTATTGTCTCCTTCCGCTCTGATCGACTTTATCTTTTCCCTGCTCCCTCTCTAAACTCTCTGAAGAAAGAATTGATGGTAAGTCTATTCTATTTTGTTCATCCATTGATGGCACCCTTTATTTCAGGAGGTTTGCCGGTTTGTTGGAAAACTTCTCTCTCAACTGTCTGCATTTGTCCGTCAGTGTGGCCATGGTGGCTTTAGACAAACCGTTGTAGAACTTTGCAAGAACTAAAACATTCATACATGCACAGCATTATGAAGACTGAAAAGTGAGGCCAATAACAATCGTTATCTTTACAACCTTACACCTGATAGTTTGTGTGATATATGATAAAAGACAATAACTTGTCCTTGAAGTCCATATGGAAGCAGGAAAAGTTATCAAAAGTGATGTGGCTATGGCCCCACAATCTTTACTGCAACCCTTTCCGGAAAGGGTTACAGTGAGCCCACGTACGCTTTTACAAGGCTTTTTTTGTGTGGTTTCGAGAACTGATGGTCTGACCGTGGCATTTGCCGCGCTCCTCCTGAGCATCGTGCTAACACCGCAGGAGGATTAAGCAAATTTTAATGATTGGACAACCGAGTCGGAGCATCTCCAAAACTACAGCTCTTTTGGTGCGTTTGTTACCTGTAGTGGTCCGTACCTATCAAAACTGTGCAAGGAAACAACAGTTTTGATCCAACGACAGGATCATGAGTGGTCAAGGATTATCAACAAGAGCAACAACTTTATTTATAGCATGGTTTAACACTAACCACAACTGAAACAAAGTCATTAAAATCAAAGATACGTAAGATAAAAGAAAATGTTAAATAAAATGACAAAGTTAAACACAAACCAATGTGAAGGGATTAAAATTCGATACAAAATTTTATAGAAAACGCAGATAAATTCAACACCAATAAAAGTAGAGTGAAATCAAGTCTTAATTGCGTTCAGTTAGTAAAAATAGATATTTGGACGAGCTTTAAGCATGGACGACAGTGAAGGGTCGTGTTGGATGTGCAAAGCTAAGGTTCTGCTTAGAGGTGGGATTGACCAGGAGCAGCTGGTCAGCGGTCCGGAGTGAGTGTAACGGTGGAGAAGCTCAGCCACGTAAAGCAGGGGAAGGCCGTTTAAAACCTTAAAAACAAACAGAAGGACCTTAAAGTGAAGTTTAAAACGCAACCAGTGGCGGGAAGCCAGGACAAGGGTAATGTGCTCTTTTATGTGTTTTTGCTAAAAGGCGTGCAGCAGCATGAGAACCGGCTGATCCCGGAAGCGAATCGCAGTGAGACGAAAGTGGTGAAATGAAGGCATGAACAACTGTTTCCAACTAACAGATAGAAAGAGTAGATTTTATGTCAGCTATTTTTCTTAAATGCTAAAAATTAGATTTAACTGTGGAGCATTTTTGTCTGTCTGCCAGCCATATTAAACCCAAGATTTGCAACAGTAACAAAGTACATTTACTTGAGTTTCTTTACTTTTCTTGGCTCAACATTGCTTTGTAGTCAGCTGTTGCTGTTTTTCTAAACTAAAATGCAATTGGCCACATGCTGCGCTCCTCGCAAGAAGGGGAGCCAATCTGTACTTTTGAATTGAGTATTTTAAAAAATAAGCACTTTAGCATTTTAACTTGAATAAACCTTTCACCTAGCAACTTTTACTTGTATTGAATAAGATTTGACCTTAAGTATCAATGCACCTGCTCAAGTACGAGAGCTGAGTACGTTGTCCATCACTGCTGATACGGGAAGACCCGCATTGTTCTTTGTTTTAATTTAAAAGGTGAAAGAAGGTGACAATGTTCAAGTGGATTATAATTTACTTTTCAGTCTTTCCATAAAGCTGCTTGGAGTTGGCAGCTGTCACCTTCTCATAATTTGTACCTATATTTCTTGTTCAGGGTCACAAAATGTTGGAGCCTTTCCAAGAAGTCAATGAAGAAAAGGTGGACCACACCCTGGACACTTGAAGTTGTGTAGTTAAAATATATGAGAAAGCAGTTTTGTTTTGTTTTGCCAACGTAATCCCTTACGGAAACGTCTTCTGGCAAATTTTGCTTGTTCTAAGGTTAGACCAGTAAGTCCTCGCACCCCTCCAAGGTTTACTTTCAGTCAGAAAAAAAAAAAAAACATTTCTCTTTATGGTCAGTCAAGCCTGAAGCAAGAAGAAGAAGATGAGCAATGCAAGAATTTGCAGTGGCACTATGCAGCCTCGTGCTGCAGCAGTGCTTTTTAAGACGGCTACTTTGGGTTTTTATGGAAGGTTAGTAATGTTGTTTTTCTCCAAAATGTCCAGCAGCTATGGGAATGGTTTTCACATACTCTGACCCCTTTGTGTATGTTCTCGTTTTTGATGCTATTTTCTTAACACACTGGTATGCAGTTGGTGAACTAACGAGAAGGCACTTTTCCCCTCCTCTCTCGCCTATGTCGACTCATCAGTAGCCATGAGCTGGTATGAAATTCTCGCAGTGTGACAGTCAGAGGAGTAAAAACACCACAGTATCATGACAGCAATTTAAAGGAAAAAAAAATGACATGACTTTTAAAGAAAAAAGCAACAATTACCCCAACTGCTGCAGAGATCATATAGCATGCTGATGATTGGGTAGTAATGATGTTTTTCCAGAACATTTATCTGTCATTATTGTAACAGGAACACTAAAAAAAGACTTATTGTGCAAAGCATACGTTTTGGCCATTGTACTCTTTATAAAATCAAACAAATCCAGCGAGGTGTCATGAGCTGAGTAATTAGTCAAGCTTACCGCTCGACTAGGGACAGGAGTCACCTGTTTAGCAGACATACAGCTCAGGGCTTGCCAGCTGTATCTAGATGAGAGTTATGGGTGGGGTTCCTTCAATTTCCGTACCTCGACTGGAAGCGAACCAAGCCTCCTCATCTCCATCACCATTTCATCTGCATAATTCAGGAAGGATAATGTATGTGTGGCAGCGCAGCAGTAGATGAGAAGTGGATAAGAGCACAGTGACTCCGCTGCAGACCAGGACCGTGTTTGTCAAGGTATTCACAGCAGGAGGCTCGACCGTTTACTGCTCAGTTTCTGATGTTGTAATAAAATCTGAATCGTACTCCATGAAGTATATTTGTCCCAATTTGTCTTGAGTTATGATCTGATGCATCAAAAACCTGAAGGGAGTTTTTAAATAAGATATAGTGAAGTAATACTAACGGAGCAGAAGGAGACAACTGTGTTGGCTTGAGGTTAAGAGTTTCTTTAATTGAAAATAGCTTTTTGTCGTAGTCAGTTCACCGCAGTGTTTTTTCTACAGAGAAATCCAATAATCCAGGTTTACTCTTTCTAAAAGATACATCGGCGAGGCTGTGTTTGCTGATGCAGTTTGTTTTAGCAGCAGAATGACCAGCCGCCACCCACAACTGTTCTCTGCTTATCACAGTGTGCATATTACTTGGTAAACCTGATTATTTTCAATTCCCATATTAGCATATTCTAAGCTTAGCCTCTCAGAATATGCATCATAACCCATATGTTTGCTATCTTTCAATCTTTTCCATTAACGAATGCGTTTTGTTTGTTCTTTCCCCTTCAACCACAGTCAGGACTGGAGCAACTGCGTTTTGACATTTGTCACCCAAAGCCTGCACCGCTTTCCCCCACACAGCTACCTGTTTTTAATTAGTACGTTTGTTAATGTCTGAGAAAGTCGATACTTTTTGCGTTTACCGTGTGAGGTGATGGTTCCTGCTGGTACGCAATGCAGGCTTCTGCGTTAAAAGCGATATTTATTTGTGTGGAATGCAAAAAGAGCTGCAGGACAAAAAGTTAAAGAGCAATGCTGCAGTGGGGTATGAAGTCAGACTATGTGGGATAAATACCTCATCTATTTTATTGCATTACCACTGATCCCTGAAACCTGCATGTTTGAGGCTCAGATTGATTCTTCTTTGATGCTCTTCAACTCGGCAAACTTCCTCTCAGTGATGAGAATATTAATTACGTCCTTACTTTGTTCTTTAAAGTGCAGCTCCTCCAACTGTGGATGACTTCGAAAGACGGTGTGCTGTCCTGAGAGACTGTTGCTTTCCTCTCCGATGAGAGCTGCTTAAAAAGTTAACAACACTCTCTAGTGTGTCTGTACCTCAAGCAAAATCCCTTACAACACGCTTGCTGTTTGATCCTTCATATAAAAAAAGGCGAAGAACTTTTCAAGCTAATAGAACTTTTGACTGACGACACAAATAATAATTTCAATTTTATTGAACGTTGAAAGATATTAACCCAAAGTTTCAAGTATACTTACAGCAAACAGTAGTGTAATAAAACAGAAATATTTCTGTTTTTGTGTATGATTTTTATCTTAATTAGTACAGAAAATTGTCTGAAATCTGCCCATTTAACATTTTTAGCAATGAAAAGTAAAATCAGGAAGTACCACATAAAAAAACCCCAATATATAAAAAGAAAATGTTAAATATCAAAATGACATGTTTAAGCCAATTTAAAGGTAAAACATGGTGTAACTGTATTGATGATGTCATGCTTCTCATTTCTGCCAGGCCTGTGCTGAGTTTGTGTTTTCGCCTCGTATCCTCTCACCATGTTGGTCATGCCAAGACTCTGCTCTCCATTCAGCCTAATGAAGCCCACTTGGGAAACCCCCAACAGTCTCCCCGTCTCACCTGTGTGCAGCACTACATAAACTCTCCCCAGCTGCATTGCTGACAGATTATCATCAGCCTTGTGCCAGTAGGACGGCAAACGGTCCTTCCTCGCTCTAGTTTGTCATCAAGTTGCTGACCAAGTGTACGGCTGTGCATCGTTGCCCTCAGTCGACTTCTAATGCTTTTCAGATATCTGGACATCAACTCTGAATCTTGGCCACGGATTCACGCTTAATCCTCTTTAGGTTTCCTGACATCTGTCTCCATGAGTTAGACGAGTGCCTGCTCACTGACTACATTTGTGGATTTTTCATTAGTGCTTCAACTGTGGAGGTTTTCACTGAACCAAACTTGAGCTGTGTTTCAGGAGTACTTCTTCCGCCTTAGTCGTCGACAGCTGTCGTTATCGGCGTCTGCTGTGCCACGTAAACTGAAGAGTGCCGAGAAAATCTTCAGTTTTAACGTCTCCTCCAGATGGGATCCGATTGTCGCCTTTGAGTTCCCAGCTGACCACCGTTCGCTCATGGCGCCACTGTGTCTGTTGCGTCTTCGCCCACTTTAACCGCTGCCAGTTAGTGGAGCTCATTGTTTCGTCTTCTGACCCATTTAATGACTGAATTTGCCTTTTTTTTTTTTTTTTTTTGGTCCCTGCAGAGGTACGAGTGGTGTTCCTTGACCAGAGCATTAACCTTGAGTTCAGTTCAATAAACTTATTTAAACACTCCTGTGTTGTGGCTGAACTTTTGGGTTTTCAAATTACCCGTTACACAAGGTTACATAGTACTGACTGTTGGGCAGGCTATTTAGGAAAATCATCACTAACAAAAGGATTGAGGATCTTTATATTCCTCAGTGCTTTTAAAAGGATCCACGTTTCTCTGTTTTTAATGTAGTTTGTTCCAGATATCTGACCCAAGTCATTAGGCCACCAATTGAGCAACAGCACATGTTGCTCAATTGTTAAAAGGGGAAGTATCTAGTACTTTTTACTTTTTTCTTCAGATTAGGCTGCAGTGTGTCTTATTGGAGCAAAAGATTTAAAACGGGGTAAAAGCGTTTCAGCCTTTGCCACGTTTCCGTCTGTGGGATTGGACGTTTTAAAAAACAAGCTGTCTGTTCCCCTACTGGCTCATACGGAGCAGATCGTCCTTCAGATTCACAGAATTCATAATTTCGGCCCTTCTTATCTCGGCCCCTCTAGATAAGAAGGCTCTTCATCAGTCACAGGGTGGAAGTGGGTGTTTGCTGCTCTTGCTGGAGGAGCTTTTTGTTTCTTTGCTGCGGCATAGCATTAGCAGCCATTTTCTGCTTAATGAACTGGAGTTTGGGTCATATTTAATAACCCAACATAGAAAAAGGGACAAGGATGTTATTTGAGAAGTGTTGATTAAGACTGCAGTGGCATTGGTTGACTAAAAAGTTTGATATTTTTTATGTATGTTGGTATAGACAATTTAATGTACAGGGGGCCATTTAATGCACCATAAGGACGTTGTTGTGTGGTAACGAAGCACAGTGCTCTGATGGCAGTTCAGGACTTCTGGGTAAAACATGTTTTAATGGTGGCCAGATGGTAACGCTCATGTGTTGCAGCTCACTGATTAACCCAAAGAGAGTTAAAAAAAAAACAACCCAAACAATTCAGAATCACCACTTCTATTAAGCCAAAGGACCGCTGTCACCTGCTTATGTAGAATTTTTTTTTCTTCCCATAAATCGAATCCGTAGTAAAACCTCCTCCAATACCAAGATCTGGACACGTTGCAGCAAATCAGACACCAGTGTTGCACCGACGTTAAGCCGGACACAAGGATTTGGAGGATAGAGGGATTTGAACGATCACAACACTCACAGCTTAGGTGAAGAAGAAGTGCTTAAAATAGTGGAAGCAGCCTTATTGTCTCAGGTGTCGCATCCAATGCAGAAACAACGGATGATGTAAAAATAGTTTCCAGAAGGTTCAGCAAACAACAGAGCGGGTGGAGTCAGGAGCAATGAAGCTCAGCACAGCATCATCTGGAGATCCTGTTAGCTGAATCTCTTTAGAACCAACAGAGGATGTCCAGAATTGTACAAAAAGTCTTTTTTGGTTTGTTTGTTTGTTTTCTTGGACTTTTTATATAACCTAAAAAGAAAACTCATTTCTCTTCTGCACACTGAAGATTAAAGTCATGAAATTTACTTGAATGGGTGAGGTAAACGTCTTTTGCTCGTTTTTAGACCACATATTTAACAGAGAAGTATTGTCTTAAATATCACTACAATTATTTACTAAATTATTTGACATTTGTTGATATTTGGTGTCCAGTTATGATAGTTTTTTTTTTATGATTATGGATTATTACAACAGGCTCCACACACTTGACAAGGCTTTTCTTTATTCGCTCTGAAGTGAAAAAGTGAACAGGATACAACGCCAAGCCCTTTGACTAACAGACTCTGTTTATCGGACAAATATCGAAAATTTCATTTTTTTTAAAAATGTATTCATTAGCGTAGTAAAATGTACTTTTATCCACATTTATTGCTTGTTCTCAACTGAATCTCATCACAGAGTGCGGTTTTATTGTTGCTGTAATATCGCCGTTTGATTTTTATTTTCCTCGTCATTAACATTCTGAGCTGCATTCTGCCGGCCTTGGAGTCGTAGCAGCAGAGCAGCATATGGGTGTCAACGCATGATGGAGACATAAAACCTGCAGAAGCACGGCGCTCTCCCACCGCTTTTCATTTTTACAGTGATTTGCTCTGCAGTTTCAAGTCGTCTGTAAGCTGCCGTTTTTCAGTGCAGTCCAACAGGATAAGGACCTGGGATTTACGCTGACAACCTCTTTTACTTTGCACTAATATTCACGTATTCTAACTGAAAATAAATGTATTTTTTTTTTTAAAGTGGAAGCTTATTAATATTAATAACTATATTTTAGTTTAATCCTTTTGGAGTTGGAACAATAAAAGATGTTTGGAAACAGTAGTATCTTTTTCTTGTAAGCCTATGATTGTGTTGTCAGATAGAAACCTAAACTGCAGCATTTTTTTTTTCTGGTCTGTCTTGCTTTGTCCTCCCTCTGTCCCCAAGTAGGTACAGGCTGTGTTTACACGAGTCCACTGCTTGGAAACTGACGGTGTTTTCAGATGTTGATCGGAAAAAGTTCCACCTTTAGACGGCACCGCCAAGACACCTTCAGCCAGCTGTAGTTGTCATGCCAGGCCACTAGATGGCACTGACATTTTAGCATGTAGTTGACCCCTAGCTAGCTCAACCACATTTTGAACAGTAACCTATCTCTCCCGTTTCCCATGAACACGTATATATTCATCATCAGAAATTTAACTAAAGTGAACAGGTTAAGTAGCGCAGCACGGCACAATGCTAGCCGCCATTGTTTTTGTCATGCAGAGTAAACCCTACAGCAGTGCGATCTGCTCATGTGTGCTTTCATCTTTGCACACGAGGAGAGGAGGGAGGAAGAGAGGAGTAAATTTCTGCCAAAAAAGTCAGACATTTTGAGATTAATCTCAAAATCTTTTGAAATTTCCACAACATTTGTGTCTTTTCAAACTTAGAAATTTCCAAGTTATTTTTCTAGAAAATTTGTGAAATTAATCTAAAAATGTCCTACTGTTTTTATTTATTTATTTATTTATTTTTGTGTTGCTTATCTGCACATGTTCCAGCTCTGCAGAGGCCTGGCGTGGGATCGTTCATTTAAAGCGACAGTAACTCTCAAGGACTGCAGTTGAGCAGCCCTGTATTCAGCTCCATCAGTCTTCCAGCCAACTCTCCTCATTTGACCTACCTTTCCAAAAAAATCACACGCCTACATCATAACACTGCCACCTCAGTTTTTTCAGTATCCTGGTGTAGTCAAGGTGATATAAAGTGCCGTGTCCCTCCCCGTTGGTCCCCATCAGTTATTCCCCACTTTTCGTTGTCACAATGTGACAAAGTGTGAACAACTTAAGTGTTTTGAATACTTCCAAGACACTGATGATTATCGATGTGACATCTCTGTATTTATGCAAACGACTAATGGTTGCTAAAGCTAGTTTCAGCACCTGTATGCTTTTGAACGAGCTGGACTATATTTTTTATAGTTCACGAGAAGGAACTGAAACCAATACATATGAAACAAAGCTAGATGCCTGACAAAAAGTCTAAGGTGCTGTGGGAATTATGTGTGTGTGTGTGTGTGTGTGTGTGTGTGTGTGTGTGTGTGTGTGTGCGCATGTCAGGCTGTCTGAGAGGCCTCTCAAAGGAGTCCCACTGAGGCTGGACGCCCTGAGGCATGACCAGGTGTCCCTGTGCCGGGAGTCTGTAGCGATGCACTCTGCAGAATATTAACGAGCCTGACCACATGCACGCACACACACACGCACACACACACACACACACACATTATTTCCTATCTGAGCAGTAAAGACAAACAAGGATATAGTATGCGCATCCATCATTATAGCACATATTCACTTTCCCTTTACGTATATGCACGTGAAACACACATACAGCTAACCGTGCAATGTACGCTGAACCAGATTGACGGTGAAGTCAAGGATTAAGTTTGAAATCCGTTTGGTCCCTTCACCGCCCCCCCACCTCCAGCAGCTCATAATAACAGTGAGAGAAACAGGATGTCTCAAACAAAATAGAGTAGAATAGAATTGCCATTGCACATGTCTTAAGTATAAAGCAACAAAATGCAGGTTGCATCCATCCAGAAGTGCTTAGGAGAAGAATAAAAATATATATTACAAATGTAGGTTTTCTAAAAAGCAGATATGCTAAAACTATGATGAACAAAATTTGCCTTTTTAACAAAAAAAAGCTGATTTCTATTAAATAACGACAAGTAAAAAATATTTAACGTTAACGCATAAATATTCACAAGTCAGTTTTTATTAGATTCGCCTTTGGTTGTAATCACAACCTGTGTGGGCAAAGCTTCACTTGTTTTCCATTCTGTTATGTTTTGTGTCATTACATTTCTATTGATTTGCTTGTACTTTGATTGAAAAATATACAATTATTAAAGTTATCATTATTGCGCATCTGGACGCTGCAGTTTTACTCCATTCTTCCTTTCAGAACTGTTCAAACACCGTCCAGTTGGACCAGCTGCAAAAACTTTTTTTTTTTTTTTTTTTCCACCCCTAAGTCCAGCAATATATTTTCTGAGCTTGTGGTCTGGGCTCTGACCAGGTGACTCCAGAACATCCCGCCTTTATTGTCTTTAAATGATTTCTGCACAGCTTTAGCCGGATAGCTTCAGGTCGTTGTCTCACGGGAAAATAAATGTCGTATTTTTCTTGGGGATGGAAGCAAACTGTCTTTGATTTTCCAATATTTCACCACGTTCATTTTTTGCCTTCTACGTTTACAAGCCTTCCAGGAAGAATCCCCAAAACATGATGCTGCCCACCGGGCTTCACAGCGGGGATGATGTTTTCGTCGTAATGTGTCCACCAAACATATTGTCTTGTCTGATGGCCAATAGGTCAATTTTGGTCTCGCCAGACCAAACAACTTTCTTCCACTTGACCGTGGAGTCCGCCACATGCCGTTTGGCAAAAACCTATTGAGCCTTGACATAATTTTTTTTTTTTCCAAAAAGATTTTTTTTTTTTTTATCATGATTGATTTGTAAAAGTAAATGCCTTTTTGTTTGTTATGTGCTGTATGTTATTTCAGTCAAGTCTTAGTCAAACAGGAAATTTGTTTCTGACATATTTACATCCTATCTTGCATCCTCTATGTGCAGTATGTGTGTGTGTGTGTGTGTGTAGCGTCACAGTGAGGTCACGGCGGCGACGCAACGTGACTTCATTAGACTGTGAAGTAGCTCGGCACAGATTACAGTAAGCCCTGTGTGTGTGTGTACATACAGTAAAGCCTTGAAGCTTTCACATGTGCCCTCTGTGTCTGTTTTACATGCGTTTATGGATTTCAGCCTAAAGCCTCAGATTGTAGGTTGGAATTAGTCAACATCTCTTATTTGCGGTGGAATTGAGGGATTAATGTCCCCCGGATTATTTCTCCCGCACATTCTTGATCGAGTGTTTTGAAGATGATGAAGATGATTTTCGTATTTGTTGTACCATGTTGTTTTAGACTAAAAACGATCCTCATGTTCCGAAAATTGGGGGGGGGAAAAAAAAAAAAAGATTTTCATTTGCTTGTTTTGGAGCGCTTATGGTACCAAGCAGTAGATTTGATGGTGAAATTATTTCTACCTTGTTGTAGCAAATCTAGATCTTGAACAAATATAATATGAATGTAGCACTAAGCATGTATGTGTTTAAGGTCAACATAAATGATGACTTACTATGAATTTACAGTTAAATGAAAATGGTTTGTCAGCGTTGTACGTCATATTTAAAAAAAAAATTTAATGAACTAATATTAAGCATCATTAATACAAAAGAGTCACTATTTGTGAGATGTGTTGCTTCTGTGCAGGAACAATGACACAGTCATTTTTCATAGTGATTATTGTCGCTATGTTATTGATTCTAAAATCAGCTTTTCTGTCACAGTTTCACAATCCAGAAATCTTAATGTGCCGTTTCAATGACAATTCATTTTGAACTCCATAACACAAACGTTGCAGTTAATAGAAACGGTAAATGTTTCATTCATGCTGTTTAATCAGTTTTAATCTGGCATGCCTCATTCGGACTTTACTGATAAATTAAAAACTAAAGTTACCTTCACCTCCAGTATTTTGACTTTAAACGGATCAATAACTGAAGCAGAACAGTTTCTCTTTGAAACCACTCCCATGGCGGAAAACGAATCTTTATCCCAGCTCCATGCCAGCTTAAAGAAAATAATAAAAAATGGAGATTTCTGATGGGACCAGCTGTTCTCCTTCTGTAAATGTGCCACAGCGTTGACGTCTGTTGACAGATTTATCGCCTTTGTGTGCAGAGAAATTAGTGTATCGTTTTCTCTTCGTTCTTCACCTTCATCTCTAATTTGATGTAAATGCTGGTTGCGTTTGCACAGAAGATGAGTGCAGATATATGAAAAGAAAAATCAAAGTAAAGCTTTAAATACGAACTTTTCAACTGGAGAGAAAACTCGCTGGTGTCTCTCACACCTCCACCTGTTTAATATTTAGCAACTGCTGGCATGTTTCCTGTTTGTGTTGACCTTTTCTGACATCTGCTGATGTCAGATTGTGAATGTTTTTGCCCACTAACATTTTTACATGTTGCTTCTTGTCTAGCTTTTGGAGATAAATTCAATTTTCCCCAACTGTCAAGACATTAACAAAACATTCAAAAAATACATACGCTCCGAATCAAGTCGAAAATGTGACTTTTCAGAGGGCAAGTCAGAAATGCTACTATCTCAATTAATTAATCAAATGCCACCTAGGATAAATGTAAACAGCCAGCATCTATTTATTTTCGGAATATATTAAGCAGACATATAAACGGCGTGTGAAAAAGGAGACGTTACATATAAATATTAAAATTAACGTCCCAAAGACTTTCACCAGACTCTTGCATCATCTGAAGGAATTTCAGCTCGGTCTGTTTTAATTATCTGCTGCCCAGCCTGGGATCCTGTCCTGTTTCATTAAGTCATTTTGATAGGCAGAGGTCACCATGGAAACTTGACTGGCCTGCGGCAATGTTGCTTCATACACAACACACCTTTCTTATAGGGGGAGGTTCATGTAAAATTGACCTTTTTGAGCCTTGCATCATGCTATAATGCTACTCCCTCATCCCTCAGTGTCGCCTTGATTCTTTCATGCGTGTTTGAGAAATCCTTCAATCTCCCATGGTAACCATTCAGCTGCTCAAAATGCCCAATTGGACTGAAAACCACCTTCTAGCTGCAGGTCCTCTTCAGAGCTTCTGCCCTCTAGTCTGAAGCTCAGCCCCTTCAGACTAGCCATCAGCAATTAGCAAACATCTGGAGGAACTGCGCATCTGCTGGGCTCATTTTACCAGCTACTGCTCAGTGCAACGCTGGTAAAAACGTTGAAGGATTAGTAGAGGAGTGACTTCTGCTCTTTTAGAAAGAGAAGGAAGTTTTAAAGAGACAGCAGCCCAATTTCAAGGCGTTAAAATTTCTTTAAAGTCATATTTTATACATGTGTAGCATTTTAATAACAACTGAAGGTAGCATAGTTACTCGATTGTACTGTAAAATGTCACTGTTTGGATGGGAAACACTTAATACAGTCTATTTAAAGAACCAGCGTCCACTTCTTCAGAAAGCTGAGCTTCAAATAACTTGTCTGTTGGGTCCAACCACACACGCCAGTCCCAGTTGGCCATGTACAAATAGGCTGGTCATAATGTAATGCCTGATTAGTGAAATCAGATCATGTTCTGATCAGTTCCCTTTTTGCCTTTTTGCTTTGTCTCCCCCGACAATGACCTGGACATGGATTGACTCCACTTTAGTTCCAAAATGCCACACATGAATACTTTAATATTTGAAGTTGAGACGACGTGTGAAGAGGTTCAATAACAAGAGAGACGTGAAACGCTCCCTCTCTTTCAAATTATGATGTCGAGAGAGGCAAGCCGTGAGGCCAAACAGCGATCCAACCTTCCTGATGAGTTTATTGATCATCCACCACAACGCCTCCCCCTCTCCACCCACCCTTGGCACACAGCAAGAGAAGATGCTTGGCCAGGATTCCCCGATTAAACAAAAATCAAGAAAAAAAGTAACAACAACAATAATAAGAGGGTCAGCCTTCTAGCAAGAAGGGAAAAAGTCTAGACTGAGCCTTTAAAGTTTTCAAAAGTTTCCCTCTGACCACAAACCTCAATCCTGGTTTTGTATTTTATTTTCTTTTTATTTTTTTTTTGCATCATCACTGTTATTGATTAAAAAAAAAAAAACACCCTTCAGGGCAGTGTCACTGGAGAATTTCTGCACCAGACAAGAATCCTGACTATGTCTGTAGTCAGCAGTGTGCAGTGCAGAGAGAAAGCGAGAGAGCGCCGAGCCCTGTGGGGCTCTTGTCTTAGTGGAAACAGTGCCAGAGAGTCTGCTACCAAACCTCCACAACCTTGGGGTCGAGATAAGAGGGTGTGAACGCCTGAGCCGAGGCTGTAAGGTGCTATTTCAAATTCAGTAATCATAATATAGCCAATATTTGCAGCTGAATTTTATCACATGTACTTGGGGGGCTGGGAGGAATCCGACAGAAGTAGCATGGAGAATATAAAGAAATGCATTTTCCTCCGCTATACATGTCTTGAAAAGTAACTTTTTCTAACCTTTTTTATTACTTATGATTAAAGGAAAACGTGTAAAATCTTCCAGAGAACAGTTGGGATGTTTTTTTTTGTTTTTTTTTCTCTTTTCCATATGTGGACATGTGGAGGAAAGCATTAACTGCTGGTATAGACTCCAGTCCACCCATGACCTGTCTAAGCAGGTACCAATAATGACTTGGTGGGTGGATGGCAGCTCTTTGAATCTTTATTATAATAACCATTAAACTCCTTTCAACGTCCATTACATAACACAATATTCTACACGAGAGAAAACATTAAGTCTGCTGCGGAGGATTTCGAATGACCTCCATACTCACTGGGTAATGGCACAAAAAAAAAGATAATTATTTTGAAGAGTCCACTGAGATTAGAGATTGCTTTTTCTTCCTTCCTTTCTTTTTTTTTTTAGTTTAATTTACATGTAAACAAAAACAGCATTGATTTGTTTTTACAAGTCAGGTGAAGCTAATTAATATTCAGTACTTTTTGAAATATATATTTTTAAAAAAAAGAAATAAAATATTTTTAAAAAGTCACATTTAAAAACATTTATACTGTTTCTTCTTCTTCCAACCTCACATAGCCTACTCCAGTTCTCAACTATTTTTGCCTTTTTTTTTTCTTTTTTTTTTAGAATTTGACATATTTTCAGTTTCTAATCAATATTTCCTTTTCTTATTACAAAGCAACAAATAAAAAAATAAATAAAACCAACAGTATTTTTTTTATCAGGTTAATACTATTCTGTATGGAACAGCTGCTTTTCATTTTGACACATTTTTAAAATGTGTATTTCTTTTTTATTTAATTTATGTTGCTCATATTCACCTCTTATTCAGCTATAGATAAGAAAAATAAAATAAACTTCTATGACCAAAACAAATCACTACAAAATCTCCCCCCAAATATCTCCTACCATCGGAGCCTGCCTCCAACCTTTCAGTGCTGCAAGCCTGTGGATCCACTTTTATTTTATATCATTCCAACCTCTGAGGCTGCAAACAGAAATCTAAAAGCTCCTCCTAGCTGTCCTCAATCCACCCACTTTAAAATCAGCTGGACTATTCACAGATGACAGTCCAAAATTATAGCATTTGTTACATTTTCAGCTGCTGCTGCTCTTTCACACTGGGCTGCTTGAGCAACCTGTTCTCCCCCTCGCCTGTGGTGGCGCTGCACCAAGAACTACAGAAGAAAATGGCATGAAAACCTCTGAAGAAGACGAGCACAACTTCCTTCTTCACAAAATGTAAACAAAAATGGAGCAGCATCATTTTTAAGTGGTTGTAGGATTTATTTTGTCTCTGGTAAAAGACCATGAAGCATTTCTCATCATTACACCGGACTCGTTCATTTGTTTTGGTTCTATTTACCCAGAATCCCCTCCGCTGTAGTCCACTTCCTGCTTTTGGACTGGTTTCCGGTCTGCTTTGAATCGCACCAGAATTCACTTAAAAAGACGGAGACCTGGATTTTTTTTTGCGGACCAGAATTCATTTCTTTGAATCGATTCAACATTCACATCTCCCCAAACGAACCGGACTTTCCAGGCAAACGAGTTAGAGTTTGGTTAAAGTGGACTAAACGGGACTGGTTTGAATTCACCGTTAATTTACAAAGTGGCTATCAACGGTTTTAAATTGATTAAAGTGAAACACATTTTCTTTCATTTGTGACGATTAATGCAGTAAAGGGGGTGGAGATGTGCAAAGCGCACTGATCACTCATGACGTCTTTAAAACCTGCTCAACATTACCTCGGTTGTCATTTCCCTGCCAAAACAGCTCCGACAAGTTATTGCACAGACGAGGATCATGTGATGTTGTCCTCGAGCGCCATGCATTAGCACTACATATCGTGGGCCATGTGGGTCAGGGTCTCAGCAGAATGAATGGACTTCTAACACAGAGATGCCATATAACAGGTAGCTGGAGGCTACGCAGACGCATCAGACTCTGAGTCCTCAGCGGTGCCTTGTTGGACCTACTGCTCTCCCTTTGTGAGGGAGAGGCTGCTGCCACTGCTGCTACTGCAGGAATGTGATTAGTCTTCATATTTAGAGAGATGGCAACTGTTTTTGTAGCATCCAGTGTCAGAATGCAGGCGTTTTACTACAGTGATGTGCTGGAACAAAAATGAGCTGTGCCATTCACTTTACTTCTCAGCTGGGGCTGATGTTTTGGCTGATCAGAACAAAAAGCTATTAACATTAAGGTATGTATTTTTATATATATATATATATATATATATATATATATATATATATATAAAAACCCAACTACTTATTTGTCACCATGTTGTGACAGAATATTATGAGAGAGATAATTTGTGAGAAAAACGTTGTCAAAAACAACCAATCAGAGGCAGGAGGAGGGGCTTAGCGCCGTCGGTCAGGCTCATGGACATGCCGCTAAATGTGCTAATGGCGGCGAAGGAACTTACTGTTCCAGGAAAATCTGATTATCCTTCATCATCGGTGGTCATGCCAACTAGCTTTAGTATTGATGGCAGCCTCTGTTGTTGTGAACCGGATGTAGTGTAGCAGACTGGAAGGGTTAGAGCATAAGCAGCGCATACAGAAGCATGATTGACTGCGCTAAGACCCTCCTCCTGGCCGTGATTGGTTGTTTCTAACCGTGCTGGATGTTTATGTAGTTAGCACTAGTAGGAGATAGTATTTTTTCCTGTCTCCTTTTATACTGTCAAGATATAGTGACAGTTTCAACAAATATGTAAAAAAAAAAACAACAACAAAAAAAAACATTATTTTTATGAGTTACATACCTCAGCTTGAAGTGGAGTTGAAGTTAGCACTTGATTTACTAGCGATGAAGCTGACCATGTTACTGTACAGTAAAACTTGTCATGCATTTGATTGTCTCTAATGAACTCGAGCTTCATGTCACTGACGCTTATTAATATTCAGCTTCGCATGTTTATGTCTGTGCAACTTCATGCATATTCATCACTGTTTACATGTTTGCCATCAGTGTATTGTGTCACTGTGGTTTCCACACTTGTGTGTGTGTGTGTGTGTGTGTGTTAGTGTGTGTTGTTGCACCGGAGCTCATGTCTGTGGCTCTACACCGCGGGTGATGCTGTCGAGGGTAGGATGTCATGCAACATTACATCACTTCTAATCTCCTTAAATCTCTTTCCATCTAGTTGAGGGAGTGTAGGCGGCTGTAATGAAGGAAGAAAATGCCACCTCTAACCATGAAGACGCCCGAGGCTCGGCAACGGCGTCTCGGGAAGTAGCGTTGACCCCAAAAAGACTAAAATCCTCACCTCCCACTCACATTCAGTCCTTCGGTAATTCAGTTTTTAACGGCGACTCTGTTCACGAGGAAAGAGCACAGAAAAGTGACGATGAACCAAATCAGAGACAAATGGATGAAAGGATTTTAGAAAAAAAAATGTAAATATGTGTTTTGGGTTTACACATCTCAGCAAATCAATAAATATATTATTATATAATAACACATTGGAGTCTAATTTACGGCACCAGACCAGCAGGAGGCTCAGCAGCAGCTGAAAGATCAAAGTGAGGCTCAGCAGATGCAAAAGTTTTGGTAATGTCCAACACGGGGCATAACGAAGCAGAAGATGTTTGTTTAGCCCAAAATGAAGCAGAAGTTTCACATATGGGGTTAATTAGTTCCAAAATATGTTTGGAGGTTTGAGTTGTGTTACAGTTTACATGAAGTCTTTCATAATTTTCTCAAGTTTGAAATAGATTTGAATTGTGATCTGCTGCAATCAGGACGTTTCTAATTTCACCTAAACTCAGTGAGTGCTTCTGATGTACAGTACCTTGTAAAAGTTTTTATCCCCCCTGAACTTTTTCACATTCATACCACAGAGCAACCATGCATAATATATTTTTTTCTTCTGGTAAACCAGCAGGGTGCAATTATGAAGGGGAAGGAAGGGGGTACTTGGTTTTTTTTTGCTAAATATATTAAAGGGGCAGTGTTACACAAAATCAACGTTTTTGAGTTTAACATCACATTATGTTATTCCCTCATCAAAACATACCTGAATTGTTGCTTTTATGCATGTTTGGGAAAACTTCTGTGGCAACCATTCAGCTGTGCAAAACACCCAGGAGGACCTAGCTCCGCCTCACAGAACAGGCCTCTCCCGTGACTCCACTATTCAGCTCCTTCAGGCTAGCCAGCAGCAATTAGCAACAACCTGGTGGAACTGTGAATCTGCTGAGCTTATTATACGAGCTACTTCTCAGTGAAATGCTGTTGAGGGGATTTCATGAAGGCAGAGTTTCAGAAAGAGTAGGACTTTTCAAAGAGACGGTTGCCCAATTTGAAGGAGTTAAATCAGGAAGCCAAACTATTTTACCTAATATTTGATGCAGCATTTTATGACAACCAAAGTGAATAATTACTTGATTATGCTATAAAATGGCACTATGTACCTGGAAAATGCACAACACTGCCCCTTTAACAATAACTTTGGAACATATTGCCTTTAAAAAGTCACCTAATTAGTATTTAGCTGTACTGTGCTGGTTTCTTAGAGAACCTCAGTGAATAAACGGTATCATGAAGACAAAGGAACAAAGCAGACAGGTCAGGGATAAAGTTTTGTAAAAGTTGAGACTCCCACAGAACGCTGCTCAATCCATCAAACTGAGAGCGTGTGCTACATCTACAGACCCACCGAGACATGAACATCCATCTAAATTGACAGCGTGGGCATGGAGAGCATTCATCAGAGGAGAGGCCACGGTAACACTGCAGGTGGCGCACAGATCCACGGCTCAGGTCGGAGAACCTGATGACAGGAGAGCTGTTATCCGTGCTCTCCACAAGTCTTACCAGAAAAAGTGCTCTAGTGCTTAGGTTTGTTCTAAACATCCACAAACACGCCATGCCAAGTGAGGGGGAAAAAATGCTGCTGGGGCATCATGTGGTGATGATGGTTTCCTTCAACAAGCAGGTCAGAGCTGATGGGAAGATGGAGAGAGGTAAATAAGAGGAAGTTCTTAGAAGAAAACTTCAGAAAGTTGCAATGGAACTGTTTCCATCAGAACGGATTTACAGTAATGTTCAGTGTTTTAGAGTATGTGCTGTAAAAAGGCTTGTTTGCCAAATGAAAAGTATCTTTTGAAAACAGCCTTTAGGCAGATATTTATCAAACTTTTCATTAAGCTCACATGACTGCATTAAAATTGTATTTATTTCTTTTTGTCTGATGTAATATTCTAATCAAAAATGTTTTCATCAGCCGTAAGAACAAATGTATACAAACATCAGTCCTTGTGTAATTTATATGTATGTACATCATGTCTTTCACTTGGAAAATTGGCTACTGACATAAACTTTTCAATAATATTTTAATAAACTGAATATGACTATATGTCAGAATGAGCTAGCTATAGATCTGATTGGAAATCTTTTGGCAATGTTTGAGTTTTACAAAGTCCCAGAAGCTCTCCACCTCATCCTACGTGAGCTTGAGCTGTTTTTGAAAAGACAGATTTAAGTCTCTTCATGCGCAAAGCTGATGGAGACAAAACACTTGCAGCTGCATTAGCAGTGAAAGGTGGATGTGAATATTAAATAAGGATTTACTCCCAACTCTTTCATCAGCATTAACCGGTTTATGACAGATATCCTGATTTGTGCTGTCATGGCCTTCTGCTTTTGTTTTTCTTCTCACAAAACAATGGTTTTACCTTCGATTCAGATTTGTTTCCTCAATCATATGTGTCATCTGCACAGAAATGTTTTTGTTCCTTCTCCACTTCACGGGCTGGTTAGGCTCGAATTAGAGAGCCTCGTCTGAGTAACACCAGTTCCAAAGCAGATTTGTGCAATCTGGGAAGCACTATGGCAAAAAAAAAAAAAAAAGGAATTCAAATACAACACTACAAAACAATACTTGATACGCACTCATTTTCCTTTAGACTGTTATTATCAGCGTGGAAGTCTATGGTTATTTAAAGAGAGCAGCTTCCCGCCCCTTGTTTTGTTAACAGCGACGTTCTTTATGAAAAATGTGCAGCGGATGGCCAGTGCTGCAGGTGCAATAAAAACAAACTGCAAATGAGGCAGTCGGTTAACACACACCAACTGCTCTGCAAGCTTTAACGTTAACGTACATTTAACAGCTCCCGTCCAGAGCAGGTGTGTTTTTACACGACAGTGTTTTTTTTTTTTTTTGTTTGTTTGTTTTGTTTTTTGTGAGCTCAACATGAAATATACTTCACATAAGGTGCCCAAACCTGCATGTTTGAAGGAATAAAACACCCAAAATGTCTCAAGTCTCTTAATGTTGCAGCTGTGCAACTACCAAGTGCTCTTCTTTCCTCTGGTGAAAATGTTTTATGTCACAGTGGTGGAGTTTCTTATTAAAACTGCTAATGACAAATCTACGTAGGCTTGCTATCCTGCAATTCTTCTTCTTCTTCAAAAAAAAAAAAAAAAAAAAATGGTCACATGCCAACACAAGCTGATTGAGATTATTCAATTTTACTGGATCTCGTCTCAACGCAGATCTTTATTCTGTTTCTACAAATTAAGCATGTATGATTTCCGGTCACGTGGCTCCGTGCCAAAATGCTACAAATGGCAACAGCAAAATCTGCAGCTGTTAGGCAGTTATTATTTCAGCAATATCAATGCAGTCTGTGTACATTTATTGCTATGACGTGGGTGGATGATGAGGCATAACGCACTGGGATGACAAAAGAGGATCCAGGTTAAATGACTTTACAGTCGGGGGAAACCTTGATTCCATTTTCCCCTGACGCTCCGTCGCATTAACTGCTTTGCTTCTCGGTGACGTAGGATGATGCAGAGCTGTAATAAATTAACGCTCCACATTGTGCCTGACACTAGCTTACTCAATGTGATTACTAGCTAAGCCAGGCTGTGAAAGATTTTTTTTTTTTTTTTTTTTTTGTGGACACTCTGAAAAATCCCGCGGCAATGAGTGTCACAGCTCGGCTCACGCTGGAATTGGAACGTATTGCCAACGCCATGAATCTTACAGATTTATTCAGTTTTTGTTTTTCGACTCAAACGTTTCCGTTTATCAAACTAAAGCAGTAAAGCTAAATAAATCTGCCATCCAACTATCACGGCCTGGCGTTAAAGTCCTCATTGTTGAGCCAGAAATTCACTGTTTGATCACATGTTTGGGAGGTAAATTTCACAAGCCACTAAGGTGAAGAAGTCACTTGTTTTACCCAGCTAGCATAAAACTGGCAGCATTTAAAAAGAACATTGTGCTGACAGTGAAACAAGTAATGGAGCCATGATTCTTTGCATGACAAGAAAATCCTGAGTGCTCGACTTGTAATTTATTACTTTAAGCCCAACGGGGCTTGGATTATACAGTAAATCTGCCTAGCATAAAAGAAATCATCATAATTATTAAAAATACAAATTTGTAAAGCATGTTCGCAATTCAAAAGTAACACATTTGCTCCAAAGTATTCTCCCTCTCATAGCGAAAAAATCCACAAATACGCTAAAAACGCTTACAACGGCCTTATTCAATAGTTCATACACAAAATACACTTGAATATGCATTAATGCGCAGAGTGGAAACCGTCTTAACGATACCACAAAAGCTAACATACGTGATCCTCCTTATGTCTGCTCTTAGGGGTAAAGCCAAAAACTGAATGGCTAGTTTCCAAACGCTAGGCATCATCGTGTCAATTAGCATCGCGGCTAGTTGCTTCTGCTGCTCAAATGGTATTTTCTTTAGAACACTTTTGAAGGAATAGGCTAATTTTGGGTTACGTTAAGCAGAGAAATCCACAAATAGTTGAATCTGTGAATTCTGAACCGCAGATAAGTTCAAGGTTAGCTGTGTATTCACTTTGTATTTATACAGACATTAAATCACAAAGGACTGGACTCTGTTGACTCATTAGCTAATGTCAGATTTTATTCAAGGGCATCACAGTAAAAAAAAATAAATATCCCTTCTACTTTATATTCATGCCATACTTTGTGTTTACCCAGCAAATAAAATTGCACTGAATACACTGACATTTATACTTGTATGGAATAAAGTGTAGAAACATTGAAGGGGTAATAATACTCTTGTTTATCTTCTGCTTCATTACATCAGTCCCATCTCTGCCTTTTTTCCTCCCGTTTTTTTCTTTTTTCTTTGCTGTAGAACACTGAAAGACTGGGTTACGGCATTTTCTGGAAACAAACACATTAGATTTGACAGACATCATCGGACCGGCGGAGTTTCCCCACGTTGTTATGCCAAAGTTGTGAGACATAAAACCACGTCGCTCAAAATCTTAAATTACCCTTTTAAGCCGGGACTTCTTTTACAAAGTAACGCGAATCCGTTCACGGCGCGACCTTCTTTTGGTCCCGCTGAATAATGCAGCTTTGTTAATGGATTGCTCTAAATCAAATCTTCCAAAACAGTCTCTCTGCGGTGTTTGTGTAACCCACTTTCCTTTTGTTTGTCTCTTTCCCTTTCCACTGTAATTTGTTTTGTTCCCTGCATGTTCCTGCTGATAGTGGGTCTTTGTGTGCGCCTGCGACGCAGTTAGGGAAACAAGATGTGGGCGAGTGTCAGGCCGGATTACACCCAGCCGGTTTCATCGCTGTGGCACCCACACACCGGGAAAGTTCTGACAAAAAATATAAATAGTCAAACAGCCTAAGGACGAAGGCTGCTGTTTTCATATATGCCATTAGAATTTTGAAGAAACTAATGCCTACCCTGCCTTCGTACGGTGATTACTGTTCAGTCATTGATATGACAACTTATTTAAATGTTGCCTTTTAATGACATTTTGTGTGCATATGCTGTGTCTTCGGCAAATGTTCCATGGCTAATGCAAGTGAATCATAATAATGACCAAACTCATTTGAACTCCAGCTTTAATTGCATTGTTCAAACTAATTTAGCCGTAACATCAAACAGTAGCTTTGGATTATATGTGGGGGGCGTTGGGGGGAACAGTTAAATTTCAAACTTCTTACTACAAAATGCAGTTTTCAAATTCTGATTTTATCTATTAAGGGTGTCAAATCAACATGGAGTATTTATTCTGTGAGCTTCATAACATTGTTTTTGTCTTAAATTGCCCCTCTTAACACTGAGGTTGTGGGTGTCAGTAAGGCTAAGCTGCACAAATAAGAGAATAATAAATAAAAAAGCTGAGATAAAGCCTTTATTATAAGTGACAAGGGCTTTTTTATTTTCTTTTGGAGGAATTTTGGTCCATTCTGTTTCATAAAACTGTTTTAATCCAGCCATTTTGGAGATGTTTTGGAGCATAAACACTCTGGTTAAGTCTATAGCAGCTCATTTAAATTTTAACTTTGACTTGGCCATTCAAAAACCTTTCAGTTTTCAAACAAACAAACAAAAAAAAAAACATATTCTCTGTCAGGATGGAGATTGAGATGCCCCACTCATGTCGTCTTATGTATAATCAGCTTCTCCTTGAAGCTGCAGTTTGAGGAGGAGGAGCTTCTTAAAGAGACAGTGGCCCAATTTCAAGGTGCCAAATTGAGTCAAATTTGTTTTATGTTTAATATATACAGGATTTCTGTAACAACTTAAGGTAATGTAGTTACTTGATTATGCTATATAATGCATAATAAACCCTCTGTGGGATTTTTAGTTTGGTAAAAATCAGATCTCTCTCTGTGGGGTCAGAATTTTTTGTGAAATTGAACTAAAAGCTTAGTGTGACAAAAAAAAAAAAAAAAAACTTAATGAGGAGAAATTAAGGAGGAAAACATTTTTCAAAGCACTGTAAATAGGTTTTAGTCAACAGTCTCAACTGCATTTCAGACCAAGTGACATTAATGCATAGAGGTTTATAAATAGTAAGACGGTGTCAGATTTCTACGATGCATGAAAGGAAAAAAAAAACTACATGTTTTCTGTGTCTCCCCATGGCCTTGAACCTCTTTCATGTGGGAGCATCAAAGCGAATCAGGAAAAGTTGGATCTGAGAACCCCCTCCGTCAACTGATTTGTTTCACTCTGCTTGTCGGGAACTTGAGACCGAACCTCGGAAATAAATAACGTCAGCATAAGCACATATATGCACGAAAAGCGTATTTGCAAGTGCAAAGACTGTCTGGGATTAGTGAAAAATAAATACAAGAAATCGCCGGTCTTCTAAGAAGTCAAAGCTGCGCTAACCTTGCTTAATTCCTCCGCCTCGCTTTCGGCAGCACCCGCTCTTCAGTCTGCCCTCTAATAAGTGATGTCATCAGCTGTCACCATTTCTGGTGGGCGTTCCTGTGGGGCAGCCCTCCGGTGGCGGCGAGCAGGAATGTCCTCTCCCGGGGCCCTGATGATCTAACTTGCAACTCGTTTTAGAGAAATCACCGAGCGGGACCGCAGCGACTCTCGCTCCGTGTGACCAGTATCTGTCACATGCGAGCACAAAACCATGCAGACAGTTTTATTTCATTACAGTAACGTGCCTGATTGGATCACAAACAGATGTGCTTTTGCATTATTTTTGTCCCCCTCACACCATAAACACATATTATATCATTGTCTGACTATATGTTTCACAATCACAATAAATGCATCGATTCTGTTACGTTTACTTTTCTGTTTATGATTGATTGAAACTAGCAAACTGTTTGCAGTGTGTGTGTTTTTTTAAGCTTTTTATGCTCAGTCACCACAAACTGAGTACACTAATTTGTGATTTGCTGAAAGTGTCAACAAATGGACTAGTGAACGAGACAAATAGCTGTATTTTTTTGTTTCTTTTGCCCAAACTGTTAGTAGAACGGGTGCTAAATGGTATAATTTGTGTGGTGCCAATTCTAAAATACAGTACTTGGGCAGTGTAGCTTTAATAGCCTGTGATTTTCAGTCTGCAGCTGGTCCGACTGCACAAGTTATGTTTCATTAAAGCCTTGCTCTCCGGTCACCCAATACATCACTCTGCAGATGGTGTCTGACTACGCTAACAACCAGAGGGGACAAAGTCGATATATGGTACACAAGTACATATTGCAAAAGTTTTCCGACTTTGTGCACCTTTTCAGCATTTTTTCACGTCACACCCAAGAGGGCTAATGTGTTGTATTGACATTTTATATGCAAGACCAGGAACAGGACAACGTTGCTGGCTCTTTGAATTATTGTTGGTAAAAATGCAAGATTCTGTGAATTAGTCCCCATTCTTCCTCGCAAAGAAACTCAAGATTAAAGGGGCAGCTTGAAGTAAAATTTAACTTTTGAACTTTACATGTTTTGATGATTTTGCCTCATCAAAAACATAGCTGGAGTGTCGCCTTGATTCTTTCATGCATGTTTGAGAAATCCTTGAATCTCCCATGGCAACCATTCAGCCAATGGCGTCCGCCTTTGAGATGCAGTTTTTCCTCTGAGCTGCATTTTCCAAACTTCCACCTCACATCTCAACCCACTCAGCTCCTTCAGACTAGCTAGCAGCAATTAGCAAACACCTGATGGAGCTGTGCATCTGCTGAGCTCTTTATACAAGCTACTTCTCATAGGGTTACCAGAGGAGCAATGTTGTGATGACTTCCTGAAGGTTTCAGAAAGAACAAATATTTTAAGTCATACTTGATATATACAGCATTTTATAACAACTGAAGGTAACATAGTTACTTAATTGTGCTATAAAATGATACTATGTGGCTGGGAAACACACAGTACAGCCCTTTTAATCAAAGGATGAAGCAACTTTCAAAGGCGATTATTTTCAATTAAAACTAAATCTGGACTTTGACTGGGCCATTCATTCATTACATGAATATGTTTGGATCAAGAGCATTGCAGCTCTGGTCGTCATGAGTCAGGAAACTGAACCTTCACTCCGGTCTTGGGTCGTTTTGCGAGACACTGCAGAGCAGAATGCGTCTCATTGTGCGTTCACAACACAACCGACACGTTCAGGGTGGATTTTTTTTTAAAGCTGCTAAGCATGCAAAGAGCTCAGAGCTGACAAGTCATGCCTGTGGAGTTGTTGTGACAAATTGCATCATGATGAATATGGCGCAGCTGTGCTCAGCGACTGAAAAAAGAAAAAGAAAACAACATTAAAATTCAGACGATTCAGTGTTGGCGTTTGACTTGGACGCATGAAGTTTTATTGAAGCTGTACATATTTGCACACCCGAGGAGTCATCGCTGAGTGCCAGTAAACAGGGGGGGGGGGATTTCATTTTACAAGGAGGGAAGAAGTGGAGAATATCAGCAACAAAAAAAAAGGTATTGCATAAAAATTCGAAACTGCTTTTCACGATGAAATAAGATTCAAGAGCACCACTAGAACTGAGCTCTGCAGAGTAGTCATTTGCACACAAAATGAGTTTATCATTTACAGAACATGTGTAACCCTAAACTTATCAGAGTAAAAACACAGAACCAGGCTCTCCACCACCGTGGACACAACGGCTGGAATGAGAGCCACCATCATCAGAAACTAGCTCTACAAGAAGGTGACAGCTGTGTCAGCAATTATTGGGAAATGAAAACACACACACACACACACACACATGCACACACAGAAAAAAGCTGATTTTCCATGCAGGGTCTTGGATCATGGGGTGAGAACGATTATGAGAAAGTTGAGAAATCATCCGTCAGCTACATGGTGGGAGCTTGTTAATGATCTGAAGGCAGACTGGACCACAGTCACCATGAAAAAACGTTTAATAGTCTCAGTTCTGGCTTCCCTCTGCTTCGGGAGGCACATGTACGGATTAGCGGTTCGCTAGCAAACATCAAATAGAGCAGTGGTCCCCATCCTTTTTATTACCACGGACCGGGGGAGGGGGGTAAGGTCGCAGAGGTCGCGCTAGACTTTTTTGTTCTCCATCATTTTGACCGACAGGATTTTAAATAATCGGTCATGTTCTATTTTTACCCGTCAAATTATAATCATATTAACATCAGCTATTTAGCCGCAAATTTATGAGGTTTAGTTAATATTCACC
>NW_015113260.1:202231-256577 GCF_001443285.1 Poecilia latipinna | reverse complement strand
CCCTTCAAAATAAGATACAGATGCGCCACAAAAACGAGCATTTTACTTTCTTGAAAATTTTAACTCACGATAATGACTAACGGGAGCCCTGAGCTTGTTTCTCTGCAACGAGACGGTCCCATCAGGGAGTGATGAGAGACAATAACACCCGAAGTGTTGCTTATATCCACAGCCTGCTTGGTCTCTACGTGGCAAAGCAGTTTGAAGCTTCATTGCTGGGCAGGCATGAGTTTCTGGGCATAGCACTGGTGGAAACGCGGTCACTCCGAAATAGAGCCGAGCCGAACCTCGTTGTTTCTATTGCCGGTGGAAAAGGGGCAATTGAAAGTCATCAAGCAAATCAGAACATAGGAGAGGACTTAACAGAATGTCGCCAGTGAAAGTCCATGAGTAGCAGGAATAAAACAAGACCACCAGAGGGCGGTGTTGTCACATAGAACAGAATGGAACGGGTCAAACACGTCACAGGGTCCGAGCTGCGTCACGTGTTCCCTCATGACGTAATTATTATAAGACTTAAAAGTATTTGTAGGCGTTTATAACGTGCTGCACAGTTGGCTCAGTTGGTAGAGCTGTTGCCTTGCAGTAAGAAGGCTGTGGGTTCAATTCCCGGCCCGGACGCTTCTGCATGGAGTTTGCATGTTCTCCCTGTGCATGCGTGGTTTCTCTCCGGGTTCTCCGGCTTCCACCCACAGTCCAAAAACATGACTGTCAGGTTAATTGGGGTCCCTCCAAATTCTCCCTAGGTGTGAATGTGTGTGCATGGTTGTTTGTCCCGTCTGTCTCTATGTTCCCCCTGTGACACGCTGGCGACCTGTCCAGGGGTGTAAACCCGCTCGCTCCCGGAATGTTCAACTGGAGAACGCTTTGGGCTAATGTTTCGTCCGAAACGTTACCCCCTGTGGGGGCACCCCACGGGGGGACAAGGGTAAAAATGGATGAATGAATGTTTTACCTCACATTCAAAAAATAACATTTTTCAGATAAAAATAATTACCTGATTGTTTTTCACACAGTAAACTCCATTTCTGAAATATCAGTCCTGACACTAAGAAAAACAAAATATAAACATAAAACATATTTATACTTTAACTTAAGCATGCGCTAACATGTTTCCCACACTTGTTTTTTTTTTTTTTACCGTTCTTGATTTTGTTCAGCTCATTTCTCAGGAAATGACCTAAAGCTGGAAGAAGAATTCAGTTTTAATGATCCCACCCTGTTGATTCTGCAATTCACCCTCTGTGTTTCTGTTTAATGAGTCCTTTCGATATCACCAAACAAGGCTGGTTAGCAGACTGTTTCTCACCGGGAATAAAGAACAAAAAGCAAAACGTATTTTCCATAATGGGAACAATATGATGATTTTCAATTATACAGTTTTGGAAGCCATAAACTGTAGCCTGACTAGTGTAGAAAAAGCACAGTTTCCTTTGAGGCAAAAATATAATTACATGTGAAGACAATTATTGAAGGGAGTAAAGACAAAGCCAACCATCTAAAGCATTAAAGTGTCTGTGCATTAAAAAATAGGAACACGTTGCTCTCTTGCTGTGTCCTTTCCGATTCATTTACTGTCTACTAGTTTTAGATATTTGCTTTCCTCAATGATTGTTTTATTTGTCCTTGTCCCGCTCTACTTTAAGTGACACAAAGACATTTAAATAATAAATAATAATAAAAGAAAAATCATAAAAAGGTAACTCCATGCTGCTGGCAAGTTGTTTCATACTGAAAGCCATCTGAGGCCACTCAATATGATTATGTGAAATTGCTCTGACTTTCAGCTGACCCTGTTTAAATGTCTAAGCAGCTAGAAGCAACAAGTCGCAAAGGTCAGGGTGGGCCGACAGACAGACGGACGGACAGATAGACAGACGGTCGCAGATTTAATTCGTGCTGCATCGCGCGGCTTCCTCACAAGACTGGTTTCTCTAACTGTTTATTTCCAGCTTGTACTTTAAGAATTAATCTCCATAAGTTGAAAAAAAAAAGGAATCAACAAGCTTGGAGCGATTACAACCAACACGTGTTCTTCAGATATAGGTATTGATCAGAAGTCTTAAAAAAAAAAGTCTGCTGATGGATCTATTAATCCATTAGATGTAAATAATCAGTGCCATAAACCTCTGTATTTTTATATTAGTTATGTGGCTTGCTTTATAGATATTTTTTATGTATTTTTATGATCCCAAAATATGTGGCTCTCTTGGCTGTAGCAATAAAATAATTGATGTCTGTCTCCAAGCGGGCCGACAGATGAGTACAGGAAGGGACGTTCCTTTTTTCAAGAAAAATCAATGTCTGTTTATTGTTTGGCGCTTGGAAAAATATTACATGAATAAAACTCCAGAGGAAAGAATCTCCTCTGCCTGCCCAACTATTTTCAGAATAGTTGGACAGGTATGAATGGTTTTTGTGTTTACCTTAGAACTACGGTAATGGAAATTTGTCCTTTCACTCAGATGTTCATTTGTAAAAACAGTAATAATACAGCGGCGTTTTTACAGTGAACAGCAGTCAGATCTAAATAACTGGGCTTCATGAGCAAGGAAGTCGTTGCATTTGAGTAATGGAGCAAATGTAATGAGAGCATGACGCAGATAGGTTTTAACAATGGGAACAGAGCATGCGCTCAATGTTACTGACCTGTATGGCATCCAATTCATGTCAGAGATGTTAAAAGATAAGGGGAAATCCTTCACGCAGAAAGTAGAAGCTCCAAGCAGCTTTTGTTGTGTGGCGTGTTCTTCAGAGCATATTTAACGAGCATATTTAACAGAATGCAACGGAGGCGATCGTAGAGAATCACAGAGAGTTCCTGAAGGAGACGGTGGAAAACGACGCAGGCTGAACGGCTTAAATACTGTGAGGGAGAGGAGGAAGTGATGAAGGAGTGGGGCTAATCACAGCTGAGAGGGGACAGCTGGGGAAGAGAGCAGGTGGAGGGAAATTAGGAGATATGAAACAGCTGAGCAGGAAGGCGGGCTGACAGGCTGGGCGAGAGGTGGGAGATGAGGAGAACAGAGGAAACCAAAGAAAGGAGAATAATAATGTAACTGTTTCCTAACCTTCTGAAGACCGATGGGTCTAATGGGGACAAAAGCCTGGTGCTAGTGCGGTGGGTTAGGGAGAACGTCTAGGTTTGACATAAACATCATTACTAAAATGACTGGAAGACAATACAAAGTCCTAACATTGGTACAAATACCAACTTGTGTATGTGCTTTCATATGTGTGCGTTTGTTTGTAAGACCTAGTGGGGACCATTTTCCTGACACATACTACGTTGTGGGGACCCACTGCTCCTGGGGACTTTGTAGGGATCGAAGCCTGGTCCCCACAAGAGGAAATGCTGTTTTTGGGTCAAGGGTCAGATTTAGGACAAAGGTCTGAATTGAGTTTTGGTTAGGGTTAGGATAAGGGTAAGGTTTAGGCTGTAGAAACGAATGGAAGCCAATGGAAAGTCCCCACAAAGATAGCCACGCAAATGTGTGTGTGTGTGTGTGTATACGTGTGTGTATGTGTGTGTGCTTATAAAGCATGTGGAAGACGTCCAGAGAAAGGCCATCTGTCACGATCTCACCTCGGTTCTCCTGTCCTGTTTACCAACCTGCTTTCTCCTCTCTCAACAACACTCAGCTCTGAGCGCAGTCCTGCAGAAAATAAACAAGTTCAACTGTAAAGCGAAGCAACAACAAATAAACATCTTGCAGTGTGAAGCTAATACAACTGAATGTAACGAAGAAGAAAAAGAAAAGCTCAAAGCCTAGTCTTAATGTAACATTTCCTCAGGCTGTCAATTATTTTTATTTTATTTTATTTTTTTTCCTCATGTAGATGTCATGTCGATACATTAATGACGCCTCTTGCAGGATGTGTGTAAAATTATTGAAATAAAAAAAAAATCTGTAGTCGGAGTAAAAACCCAAGCTTTAATTTGAGGACATTTATTCTGGGAAAAATTGCGAATGAAGAAATTATTGTTTTAAAAAAATTATTTAAAAATCACTCGTGGCACAATGGTTGTTATCCTTGTCAATCATTTCATTAAAGTGAATTGGAATTTATAGGAATTTCTGTTTAGTAATCCTGTTTCTTTGGAGTAGAAGTTTAATGTGACACTGAAGACTATTTATTTTAGTCACCACTGTATGCTGACCAATGACCTATGACCTATGACAATTATAAGTAAGATGGGGGAACTACGTAAGTGTCATTGTATTCTTATGACAATGTTGTTGGTCACTGCCAGACTCTTACTTATTTACTTAAATAAACGTATCCATTTAAATAATTTATTTTGATATTTTTTTTAATGAACTTTTTTTTTGTTTTCAAAAATTAAATTAGAGACGTTATCAGAAGATCAGAACATCTATATAGCACGACAGAGAATGAGGGATACACAAACACAAATTAAATAAATGAAATTACGAGAATAAACTTGTACAAGAATAATAAAGTCATTATATTACAAGAATAAAGTCATAATATTATGACTATTTATTCTCGTATTTCAAATGTTTTTGTTTTGCGACATTATTCTGGTAATATTATGACTATTCTCATATTATGATTTTATTGACATAATTTTATGTATTTATTTATTTATTATATATTTTCTTACCATGGCCCTGATACTCTGTCGTAGCATAACTCTGCCCTTAGATTTTTGCATCTTTGTATTTGTTCTTTTGGTAAGTCGTTGCACAAAATTGATTCATATTTACCATTTTCCTCTTTGATGTAAAGCATGTACCTTCGACAGCAACCTCATGTGGCTATTAAGTTTTTATACCCCTTTTTTTTAAAAAACCTTTATTGCCTCAACAACAAGCTTCCCAACACGTTGGGGCTGCTGGGATTTGACAAGTCAGCGTATTTGTGCCTGTAATCACTCGGCGCAGTAAAACCCACCCGGTTAGGAAGTGTACGGTAAATAACAACAGGAAGTGCCGTGTTGTCACGGCAAAGTCGGCGAGGAGATTAATGACACGGGCATAACGTAGGACCGCCTGATAATTGCTCTCGGGGGACATTAAACTTCCTTATACTTGCGTGTTTATTTTCGCGCGAGAGGAAAGCCGTAGGAAAAGACGGACCCAGAATGCTGTCGGCGGCGTTGTGAATAAATCACAGCGGAGCTACATTCATCACCAAGCTGCAAATATAATTAGCCTGCCGCAGCGAGGGCAGGCCTGTGCTCCGGTGACGCCCGTATGTATGCGCGGGCATTTACAGCTTCATTTTAGCCGGGCGGCTATCGGGGAGGAGGAGCGATGAGACTGACATCCTTCATTTGCAGCGCGTTTGGCAGAGTCTTGAACATCTCTTTTTCTATCTTTTAATATTTTGAAGACAACGGAGTCGTGAATTCAACATTCCGAGCCTGAAATTGAACGTATTTGAGTTTTATTGCTCCACTGGTGTTTGTTGAAGTTCTGGACAAGAGAGCCGTTCCTCTCTAGTTTCCGGTGGGTGGGGTGTTGTGGGGGCCCGCAGGTTGCTGCTGCAGTCCTTAAAAATCCTGCAAGAAAAGAGCCACTCAGCAGAGAGCTTTAAAAGAACCGCTTTGACATTTTACAGCCCAGTGAAAGTCTCCGCTGTAAAACGGTGGTTCAGCCGGAGCCACATCCACACAAGCCGCTAATAGGGCAGCGAAGATTTATGTGATAATGCTTCTTGTCTCCTCGCTAACAATAAGTTCACTGTCTGGAATAAAATGTCACATCTGAGAAACCTGAGTGGTTGAGCTGCCGGTAATGGACATGTGGAAGTCGTCTATGTGTGATTTATTTATTTTTGACTGATCTCTGTAAAATATGTTTTAGAATCCATTATTTTTACACACGTTATACAGCTAAGAGACCATTATAAAAATAAGAACCCGCTGCACTGACCCCCATTGAAAACCTCACGGTTATTCCACCAAATATTGATTACTGAACTCTTCCTGAGTTGAAACATTAGTATTGTTGTTTCTAAATGAATATGAACTTGTTTTTTTGTTTTTTTTTTTGCATCATTTCAGGTCTGAGAGCGCTGCATATTTTTCGTCATTTTGACCATTTCTTGTTTTCTGCAAATACAAAATTTTTGCTTGCAATTTCAGAGACATGATGTCAGTAGTTAATAGAACGATGTTCATTTTACTCAAAAATTTACCTATAAAAACTCAAATCAATCAATCAATCAATCAAATTTTATTTGTATAGCACATTTCAGCAGCAAGGCATTTCAAAGTGCTTTACATAATTAAAATAAAAACAGCATGTGGCATTGAATAAACAGTGAGAAAGAGAAAGACATTTTGAAAAAGATTTTTTTTTCTTTTTATCCAAGAAACTGATCATTTTTGGTGGTTTCTTCGGGGGGTGGGGGGGGGGGTTCTAGAGTTGTATGAATACATCAGCCGAATGTGATCAAAATAAATCTGTAAAATCTGTTTTGGCATATTAACCCCCTCCTAAGGTCATGGCCTAAGTCATTTTATTTACTAAAAGTGATTTTTGAAAAATAATAATAAAAAATCACCCATTTTTATTGTCAAAAGATGATTTAGGCACAAAAAAATCACTTTAGGAAAGAAAAAAAGACTTAGGCCATTAATTTAGTATTTTGGCAAAGAACAATTTTACTTCAGTGATTCTGAGCACACAGAAGGTCAACTAGGAAGTGGTTAGTTGTTTAAACTGATATAAATCTGACTGAGCCACTGATTCACCTGTCGAACTTGGCTGGAGGCAATAATCTTATGAAGGGAAACAAAGGCACAGGTCTGGTGCACCGAGAGTATCTTCTCCGAATTTTCCAGTTCGTTTCCCTTAAGTGCTGTAAAGAGTAAAGAGAGATTTTTTCCCCTCCCAAAACATTGAAGTTTAGTTTATGTTGCGAGTTATAAGGCCGAGCGTGGCGTAAACAAAGGTCCTCTGAGATGTAAAAGGAGTTTGACAATCACCTTCCCTCAGAACTGAATCATCAAAAAACAGAGAAGATTTTAGCACAAATCATTCCTGGAGATTTTTTTGGGTGTTACAAAAAAGACTAGTGACTCTTAACATAGCAGTTAATTGTCATGCTTTGCAAAATTATCCTAAAAGATTTATCCTAAGTTTCCAGAACATCTAAACTTCTAATAGGAAAAAAAGGAAAAGCCTCTTAAAGTTCACCTTTGAAAAAACCTCCAGAAGAAACATCACTTGTGATTTAACTCAGCAATCTCAAACCAAATTATTTCCTTTAATGCAAAAATCTTAGTGCAGTCAGAGAGCTCTTTAACATGTGTAAATGTGCAAAGTCTGGTAAAGTGCATGCTGGGACTTTTCACCTCGGATCACCTTCAAGCACAGCAGTTCAGTGAGAGTTTAAACTCGGGTCAACTTACTGCATTTCATGCTGCAGAGAAGCTGAGACGATTATACAATTTATAGGGTTTTTTTTGTTTTTTTTAGTAACTCTTGGGAGTTGCATCACTCATACAGTGACGTCAGTCAATAACATGTTATAATTTTTACCTTAAATGTCAGTTAATGAGGTCAATCAAATCACATTACTTAAAAAGAAAAATATGCCGCAGCCATTTAAGTACAAATTTCTCTCTTTTAGTGTCAGAAACTAAAAGACAAAAAACAAGTCCTATCTAACTACTTACTTATTTGCTATCGCTGTGTCTGATTACATTAAGCACTTGAGGTCTCAGTTTGGACTTGGAGTACGTTCCTAAGTCAAACCTGCATGCTTACAGAGTCAGGAAGGCAAAGTACAGAATTCCTGATTGTCTCTTAAGATAGCCGAAGCTACAAGTTGCAGATATAGAAAGTGTGAGTGAGTAGAGAAAACATTGTGTCTAAAGTTTTTTGGGGGAATGGCAGAACTTGTTCTGAAAACTGAAGGGTTACAAAATCACCATAGTTCCCTTAGTGATTCTCTGAACAATTTGACTCAGAATTCTCCCGGATTGGCGCATAACGTGCGATGGGTGGTGGTTCTTGTTCTTGTTGTTGTTGTTCTTCTTCTTAAATCCTCTATTTCGATGGACTTGTCGCAGAGCATTCACCAAGACACCCTCACGTTCTTTAAAGGCGACAGGATCCTCACTGTTCATGCACGTCCCCATCGATGGCTACCGTCGAGCAATCAACCAAAACCAACATCAGAGAAGTGGACTGTTTGATTGCTACGTTTCACTCCAGCAACCAAGTCTTGATCTTTTGTCTTAGGAGTCGCTCGTTCTAACACCGTTCATATACTCAACAAATGTACGCGGGTCTTCTGCCCCGTCGTCTCCCTTCCTGCAGCACCGCTCGCTAGCAGGTACACACCACTCGCAGCGGTAATACTGACTGATGCCACATCACGCTGTGACAGACACCAAGGGGGCCCCAGCGCATTTAGTGTCGCTTTTATCTCCCAGCATGCTTTGTGCTGTTGTTATCTGGTGTCTGCAGCCTGCTGCGGGACGACACGGTAAACCGGGAAGTGATACGTTGACACAGCCACGTCGCTAAGCTCGCGTGGCACAGAGCTTCTGCAGCATTCAGAAGACGATTTTTTTGTTTTGTTAATTATTAGGGATACACTTGGCTGTTGTTAAAGCCGCCACACCTGAGGGGCTCTATGTGTGTGAGAGAGTCAGAGTCACAATAGGAAGTGGAGACAGATATAGGTGGAGTGTTGAAAGGAAATATTTGCTGCTCTTCGTATTCCTAACTCTGCATGATCCATATCTTGCATTTGCGTGTCTCTTTCCTTCTGATTACAGAGACAAAAATCAGTTCAAGCACCTGAATTTTAGTACAAAATGTGGTGAAATATTTCACTTTAACTTTACAACTTAATTCCATTCCATTCTTTTGCTTCTGCTGTTCAGTATTCTGTCATTTCTCAGGATCCTTACTGGCACAAATGAGGGAGTAAAGGAAAAGGGCAGCATGGTGTGAAAAAGTACTTGTCCTATTGTAGATTCCCTCCTTTTTTTGTTGTTTCACACTTAAATGTCTCGTATCTTGAAACCGATTTTAAAACCAAAACCCCATTGGTGAATACGAAAGCAGTTTCCAATGATGATTTCAACTGGACATGCGTAATATATCGGCTGATAACAGTCATTTTTTAACATAACAGTATCGGTCCGATACATAAAACCGGAACGATATTGAAAACTAATTCATTTCCGTCCTGCTGCCATTTGTTTCTGGAGGGACAGGGGGCAAAAGTTGGTCACATGGTATTTGTTTGGTCATCTGACAGTGACAGTGATGCAGCGCTGGATTGTGGGAAATTTAACTGAAGCAGTGCTGAAGGTGTGGAAAGCGTAGGAAAAAGTACACAATATATGAAATGAAATGACGTAACGTAGCGCTTTTCTGGACACTCAAAAACACTTTGCAATGAAATCAGTCATTCTTACTGACATGCTAAAAGGTAGAAAGAATTATCTAGTCAAACTCTGAATGGCTCAGAAAACAGAAATGAAAAACTGAGGTTTTGAAGTTGCTAAGAAGCAGATGAGACTTGAGTTTGATTTTGACACTTGAAAAATCTCCAACTTGACCGAACGGAATCAATTCTGTAAGGAAGAGTGGGCCAAAAGTCCTCCACAGTCATCGTTTTGCACTTAAACCAGTTTTTTTTTTTTACATCTTGAGTAATGAAATTTCTAAAACTGCTTGCTATATTTATTAAGGTTATCTGCATCTGATTTGAAACTTTGTTCTGACAGACAAAAAGGAATACAAGGAAATTAAAGTTCAAACTTAAGAGGCAATACACCTAAGAGTGTTTAAATCCTGTCTAAACAATCCACACAACACACAAACATTTTCCCTGTTGAGGTTTTATTAAGGAATATTTTTGCCTGGCACCTCTTTGGGACCTGCACGTATCGGTGTGTGTTGTGGTGACTCATGTGTGAATAACGATGAGCTGAGGATACAAATGGAAATCAACAAGTCGTCACCCCTGGGCAACTGAGCGTGTGTGTTAGAGCTGGACGGAGAGACAGAGAGAGGGAGAGTGAGTGAAGCTCTGAGTCATTCGGTGGAGCCGTTACCCAGAACCGAGCCACAGTGACCCTTAACTCCTCACAGGCGCCCAAATGTTGAGTTCTTGTCCTGAGGTCCACATTCATAGGTCACATCAATCCAAATCAAGTCACATATCAAACCTCTCCATCTAATTAAACTAAACTGAGGTTAATTTTGCCGAAGGTGAATCTGGAGTGGACCAACGCACTGGGTTTGCTGAGCTGGAACCCGCTGGCAGCTAAAACAAGCAGGTCATTTAATTCCTAAATTTTTGTCTCACTTTGTATTTTGCTGCGTAAAGTCACTGACCTCTTTGTTCTCTACACTTTGCTGGAACTGGGTTGAACTGGATTTTTGCTGTCATAAGGTGTCTTAAACTTTCCTCAAGATTTTGCTCCATGTTGCCATGACGATAATGCACGGTTGCTGCAGATTTGTTGGCTACACATCCCATGATGTAAATTTCCCATATGAGCTCTATTGGATTAAGATCTGATCTCACGATCAAGTTCAAGAAACCAGTTTGAGATTATTTGAACTTTGTAACGTGTTTGATTACTTTAGATATCTGTATTTATAGCTTACTTTTTAAAACATGTTTTTTCCTTTTTGATCTGAACAATCGCAAAAAGAGAAACAAAATAAGGCAAAAATATTACATTAAAAAAATAAGAGACATCATGACTGCTGTTAGTCAGTGTCTGTTTTTATGAAAGTGTGTCACAGTGGTGGGAACTCGAGTCACATGACTTGGACTTGAGTCAGACTTTAGTCAATAATATTATGACTTTGCTTAGAGATAATGTTCGGTGTCTTGTGACTTGACTTGGACTTTTACACCAATGACTTGAGAATACTTAATATTTTACCCCAAATCTAAAGATTAAAACACATATCTATTATTTAACAAACGCAGGCGTTTTCTCTGCTTTTCCACATTCTGGCTGTACATGTGCATCAGCTGTAGTGGAGCCACTCAAATCCAAAAATGTCAACAAATATTCTAGCAAAGGTAGTTTTTTAAAGGTACATCAACTAAAAAGAACTCGATGAAAATAAAAAGTGCAACATGCAACACATGCAACAAGTGAATCATAGATGGAGATGGAGCGACTTCCAACTTTGCCCGACATTTGACGTTGCATTAAGAACGGTAAGTGGTACTTTCCTTTTGCTATGATGACATAGCTGGTTTTAGCTAGCTTTGTGCTGTTAGTTCTCCGGGCTACGTTGATGTTTGACGTTAAGATTTATGTCATTTTTGGGGTGAGAGTACAACGTCCAGCTTGTTCGCTACGGACTACTGGTGGATGTTGAGTTGTTTCAGAAAGAGAGTTTTGCAGCTGAACTCTGTAGACAGAGTTTCTCTCCATCACAACGCTGAAATGAATCCAGTTCATTCAGAGGACGGATCATATATTTGACTACATCTGTGTCAGGAAATCATATTGAGAATATACATTGTTTACTGCAGTCGGTGCATTAAGTCTGAACATGGTGTTCTGCTTTGGCTTTTTTTATTTACATACTGTTTATTCTGGAAAGTTTTTATGTAAAGTAAGACTTGTCTTCCAATAAAGTTTAAATGAACTGTACAATATGGAGGTGCAATTTTAGAAATAATAAAAAAATAAAAAAAACAATTGCAACATTGTTAAAAAAACACTCTAAAGGACTTGAAATTCCAAGTTTCATACTTGGGACTTGACTATTGCTTGTCTTGACTTAAGACTTGAGGATAAAGACTTGAGACTTGCAAAACAATGACTTGGGCCCCCTTTGTCATCCCACAAAGGGAAATCAAAATGCCATAAAGAAATGGAGAATAATGATGGAAAGTCGCAGTGACTGGAGCAAACACAAACAGGAGCTGAATAAATAATAAAAAGGATTTTTCTCCTCTCTTCCCCCTCATGTCATCATTGCCTTCGTCCCGTTAATATTGATAAGGTCGAAGGGGAAGGAAAGACCCAGGCAGTGCTTTCTAACTCGGACACCATCTTGGCTCAACAGAGTTACTGGGGCTTCTGAAAGTTATGACACAGGATTTAATATGAAAAATAAAAAAAGACTTGGTGTAAGCTTTAGGTAAGATCTGGATACCAAAGCAATTCCTGCCAGGAATGAAGGAGACGCAGGAAAAATGAGAAACTGACGGCTTTTTTCATTTTTATTTTTCTCAAATGCCCTGACAACTGACAGCAATCTTGTGATCTGAGAGAATTCACAACTCCTTGGTTTAAATGAAAACGTCAACAACAAAAACAGCTTTCTTCACTGGTTGTCTCTCAAATAAGCTCAGTTTGAATAGATTTCAGTGGCTTCACCTCTTGTTTTGTCTCTGGTTGTCTGATGTAGCATGCAGTCTGTGGGCCCATTGTGAATCAGCTGGCTCAAAAGCCTTTTTGGCTTTTCAAGGGGGGGAACAGAAAAATGCCTAAAGCCTTAACTCTTTTTAGGTAAATAAAATATATGACTGACCGGAAAATAACAAAAGGTCTGTCTGAGAGTGTGTGGCGTCCTGTGCTCAGGAAGGTAGCTGTTCCTGTTGTGTGTGAAAGGTCTCAGGTAGAAGAGGATTCTTATCTGCAATGCAGCAGTTTGTGAAATGGAAGACAGCACCACAAATCTCCCAGGGTGCTTGAAGTGCGCTGGACTGATCCCTCTCCAAATTTTTAGAAACTCAAAACGCCTTTCTGAATGTAGAGATCCCCACAAAATGATAAGGCTGTTAATCCAACTGAGTGGAAAAAAAAAACGTAGCACAGATCTTTGAAGAGGAAGGAAAATGGTAGATGGTTGTCAAGATTCCTTCTGTACTAATAAAAATGTGAAAAGTGCGACATAATTTTGTATTCTGAAGCCCCTAAACAATTTTGATGCATCCAAATGAGTAAACAGAGCCTGCCTGCGTTGTCATCCATCTAATGAAATTAAATTAAATTAAATACAGTCGATCTGCAAAGCAGTCGAGCGTGCACGATGACGAATGTATTGTCCTGTTGGAAGACTTTTCCTTAGGGAGAGATGAGATACGGAAGCTGTTCAGGGTTGATGGGAAGATGGATGGAGCCAAATACAAGAAGCAATAATGGGAGAAAGTCTGTCGAAGGCTGAAAGAGAATTAAGATGAGGGTGGACGTTCAGCTTCTGGTGGGACAATATAGCAAGTGATGAAAGAGAATGACGTAAAATTAAGCTTTAGCTATTTGCAGAAAAAATAACAGGCAAAAGTATCAGTCTTTAATAACTTGTGTAGAGACGTTCCCCAAAAGACTTAGATGTATTTGCAGTAAAAATGGATCAGGAAAGTCACGGAACAGTTTAGATTCTTATTTGAAAAAAAAAAAAAAAAACATTGTAAAACTTTTGTAGGAATTTATATTCACACCAGCCCTTGTTTAGTCTGTTCTAATCGAACTCTAGTTTGTTTCAGGAAATTTGGTTTGTTTGGGGAGAATGTGCAGTCGAACTCTGACGCGATCTGTCTATAAACTTGGGTCTGAGGTCAGTTGAAGTGAACTCTGACGCCGTTTGAACTCATATGTGGATCCAAGCGGACTGCAGACCACTCCAAAAGGAGGAAGTGGACTGTAACGCAGGGCATTCTGGTTAAATAAAACCAAAACAAACATAAAGATAGAGGTGGAAATAGCTCATGGTCTTTTATCAACAACAAATAAAGAGACATTGAACAACTTCTAAAATCGAATCCATTTTCCGTTTTCTGTGTGCTCGTCTTCTTCTGAGGTTTTTGAGTTTTTTCCTTCAGTGGTTCTTGGTGCAGCGGCACCACAGGTGAGGAGGTGAACAGGTTTTTCAGTTAGTTTGGTTCGTTTGACAGAGTGCAGCGAGAAAGCAAACCGCACCTGCTGAAGATGCAACAAATGTCGCAATTTTGGCCCCAATCAAATCACATCTACCAGACTATCAGATCAGTTAGTCTATCTCTTAAATTCCCAATGAAATGCATTGAAGTTTGTGGCTGTAAAATGAAAAAAAAGTTAAATGGGTGTTAGAGCAACAATGACGTGTTCCAGCTTCTCAAATGAAAAGTTGCTAATGTTTATTTTGTTGACCCCACAATGGCTGAAAATAGGAGGCGCGACAGCATGAATCGGCGGACAGAAATGTTCGTGGAATGATCATTTAGCCGTACAATTGCTCAGTCGAAATGTTCTGGAAAGCTCCCACTACACTCATGACCTCTTAGCTCCTCGCCTCCACAGTCCACAGAATTTTATTTTCATCCAGTCGACCCCCAACAACAATATTTGTTTTACTTTCTTCCCCGGTTGCTGATATGAGGATAAACAATAATCTAGACTTTAAGAGCTGAAGGCAGTGTGAGTTAATGCCAGCTGTGTGTAAACAGCTGTGTCATCTGAATATGCAACTTTAGTGTCTTTTATTCTCCTAAATAGAAATGAAAAAAATAGTTTTGTCCCTTTCAGCTGACAGTCATGTGTTGGATTTAATGCTTCATCCGCCCATGGCTATCTCTTTATGCTCCAATGGAAAGATTTTAACCTCGGAAGGGCCATATAAAGGCCATCTGCCCTTCTCATTAGTGCCAACTTTCCGGCGTTTCCCTCTCAGATGATAAAACTCTGTATCAGGAGATATTTTGATGATGAATTTTAATCTGATGGCTTCGGCTTCGGCTTTTGTGCTACGACTGTTTGCGGTCTAATGCCACTCCGCTACCTTTCAACGTTAATGCTGTTTCACAAAATGCGATTAGTCCATAATACTCCTGTGCTGTGAAAGCATAACTAGCGGGAGTCCACTTTCACTGCGTTTCTGCTGCATGATGTTAAGCAGCTCTAAAAACGTTACTATTTTAAGTTTTTTCTTATTTTTTTTAAACTTTAAATATTTTATGCTCAAATTTAATCAGACTGGAATTTGTAACAAAATGACACAACAGTTGAACTCCATCTGCTGCGACATATTGTAGAAAGAAGCTTAAATGGCTCACTTTCAGATACAATAGTGATTGTCTTTTGTTAATACGTTCATCAAAACTAAAAATAGCATGTCTGTTTGTCGATATGGCATTTGTAATTTGATCACTTTTGAAGTCTTTATTAGATTATTGTTTCTTTAAATTTAGTTTCTTACTTGTTTTTTGTGTTCTGTTTGTATTGTAGATCATTGTTAGTCTATTTTGCCTTAGGTCGTAATCCCCTTTTCATCTAGTTGAGCTCCCTTTAAGTTAATCATTCACCTTCTCTCAGTCCCCCTGCTTGCTCTCTCAAATTAATTCATACATGGATGATAGATGACTCTCTATTATTTTAAAATGAAAAAAAAAATATCCTGCATGTTCTGTCGCACTTGCTCTGATACTTTTAAATGGAAGCCATTGTGGCAAGAAAATAGCCAGTGTCGAACAAAAGCTACGGGAAAGTTCAATTTAAAGTTTGTGACACTCCTTGTGTGGGACAGAGGACTTTTTTTTCTTCAGCAGGGACAAGGAAGTTGGTTAAAGTTGGTGGGAAGATGGATGATGCTAAATACTGGAAGAGAATGCAAAACACTTCAGGATGGGACAATGAGGTCTACAAAGGAAGGGCTTAGATTAAAAGATATTCATTTGTTTGAATGGACCAGGCAAAAATTCAGACTTAAATCTGATCTGGGACATTGCTTCAAAATTGCTGTTGGTCTCACAGACCTTGAGCTATTGGCTATAATAGTTGGCACCAATTTCAGTGTCTAACTGTGCAAAGCTGGTAGAGACATACCCCAGTAAACTTGCAGCTGTGCCTGCTGTAAAAGGTGCTTCCACAAAGCATTGGCTGCAGGGGATGAATTAAAAAAATGCATTCCTCACTAAGGATATTTTTTATTTTCTTTTATTTCATGAACATGCCCCCATTTTCTGTTGGTCTTAACATGCATTATAATCTGAAGGTGCAACATGACAAAATGTGAAAGTTCAAGAGGTAAGAGGTAAGATACTATTAATCTGTTATAAAGGGACCAACAACACAAATCCTTCATGGATTTTTTTTTTCTTTGTAGTAAAGTTGCAACTTTGCTTTTCTCTGCTAAAAGCAGACCTGACTATGGGACAGAGAAAGTTGTTAGTTTACTACGCAAACTTTGGACGGCCCAGGGGGTTATAAAGGGAGAGCAGAACGAAGATGGAGAGGGCCTCAGAAAACTTGGCTTGCCGTCGTCCTCTTTGGCTCCTGGAGGCACAGACAGAGACGGCAGTTGTTTTCCAGAGGGTTCAGAAAGCAACCATCAAGCGGACGGTGTGAAGGGACGACACGAAAACTCTGAAAAAATACTTAAAACCAAACGATGAAATTTGACACAAATCTGCCGTTCGTCTCCATTTTGCGTGTGTTCACAGTTTTTATGTCCAAGAAAACTGTTAAAAGATCAAATCATCCCAACCAGATGCCACTAATTTGCTGAGTCAGCCCGCCTCAGATAAAAAAAAAATGAGATTTGAACTGAACCGTGTCAAATGCTGAAATAAATCAACATTCGCTCTGCTGTGTTTGCCCGAGCGCGTACGAGTAATTGGTGAGAATCATGTGGGTCAGTCAGGCAGGCTGACTCAAAAGACAGCTGAGGCTCGAGGTTGCAGTGGCTGGCATCTCCGACGGGGGGCGACGGCGAGCCGTTTTCTCCTCCTCCCCGCCTTCGGGATCTGCACCCACTCTCCTCTGAAAACCACACACGCTTGCGCGCTGGCGTCTCCATACATCCCAGTCTCTCTCCCATGTGACGGAGAGAAGCAGGGAGGGAGAGGAATGGGATTTTGCTTGAAGGCCAGACAATTAGTGGCTGTTGGAGGGAAGGCATAACACACAAAAAGGCTGGGAGAGAAGATCAGGACTGTCGGAGGGGAGGCAGACTAACGGAGGACATCAGAGAAAGATGGCTTCTATTTGAATGTTGAATGGCCCCCAAGTCGGGGGGGAGCAAGTAGGGGGGAAAAAAATCTGCTCTATTACTTGACCACTACTAGCTTTAAATCCCTATGGAAGACCAAAAGTGCCCTATCAAATCAAATTGAAACATAAACCAATATTTATATTTTGATAAAATTGGAGGAACAAACATTAATAAATAAGTATATTTATGTGTCATTTAAATGTTTCTTGCCATTTATTTTGTAAAAATGTGACTTATTTATTCATATTTCTGCTTCTGTCTTCCATTATATCAAGACTTCTTTTCTTTCTGGCTTACTAATTAAAGTCAAAATGGACGGCTAGAAACAAGATGAGTGTTCTGAAGTTAAGATCCTGTGCAGGTCAGCCAATTAGACTCCAGGATGTATTTAACAAGCTGTAGTGACAGTTTAATTATGTCATAATAGACTGCTCCCAATTCCAGATTTAGGAAGATGTAGAGCTCTTATCTAGGCGGTTTTGATGCCACAACCAATTTATTTTGGATGCATAAAACGTTTTTCATGCAAGCACATTACAATCCACCTAAAGTTAGGCAACTCTACACATTAACGTCAAGGTTGCATGAACAAAAATAGAGTAACAGTCTTTGTATTTGTTGTTTCTCGTGTATCATTCCCTGCAAGCAGATACATAAAACAATTGGTTTAATACTGAACTAATTGAAAAAGGTTTTAGCAAATAATTAATTCATAGGAAATTTCGTCAGGGATGGCATGATAGGTCCACCAAAATAAAATAAAACAAAATAAAATAAAATAAAACATTGAGTGGAACAACAAAAAATGATTTTATTTAGATTCAGCAATAGCTTAGCTTAAAATCTAAGTATTAAAAAAAACCTAAAAGTGAGATTATCAATAGCATACTTGATATGTTAAGGCATGTTTTTTAAAATATAACAATTGAATGTCCATTATTTCAAAGAGCAACTCAACCCAAATCTTGGCTTTGCTAAAGTAATAACCTTAAATAATAATAGTTATTAGCATGTCATTGCTTGCCAAAACAAACAAACAAACAAACAAACAAACAAACAAACAAACAAAAAGTACTTTTGGCAAAAAATGACTTAGGCCAATATTTTAGGAAATGACAATAAAATATACTGGTATCGTCTGAGGGTGGCCATAAGCGCATAACAGTCATAAATTAATTACAAAATTAATAATCAATTTTGAAATTTCCCAAAGCGTTTTCAACATTGCTGCATAAAAAGTATTATGCATTGGGAACTGTCCAACTAATTCCAATTACCCCTCTCTACCGCCCCACGTGGCGTTACTGCACCTAGTCATGCCCATGATCGCACCATAGGCATGCTGGGATCGCGCATGGATATTACTTGCGCAAAATCTCAAAAAATACAAACAAAGAAAACCACAACAGTAGGAACCCCCACCTTGCTAGTGAACATTCTGCAGGGTTGATTAACATGTTACATCACAAAGGTGTAAGGAAATGACACTTTCACGTGCTATTTCTAAAAACCCCAAATTACCATTCTCTCTCTCTCTCTCTCTCTCTCTCTCTCTCTCTCTCTCTCCTGTGTGTATCTTGAATTGGGTCTATTTGAGCTCAACTCGAGCACGCGCACACACCTAGACACAAGCGCACATTCACTCACCCACAGAGAGAGAGAGAGAGAGAGAGAGAGAGAGAGGGAGCGAGAAAGTGGGGGACGGAGTGATGCTCTCCTGCCGGAGAACAGAACCTGACTCCGGCCAGCCAGTCATCAGCGTCAGCAGCGGCGGCAGCGCTGTCTTCGCCACCTTCAGCGCCACCGCCACCCGCCCCGCATACACACACTGTCAATGAGAAAAGGAGTGTGTATCAGTCGCGGAGCAAATAAATTGGCTCAGGGTTTTTACAACAAGGACCCAAAGACCGGAGGGTACTCTGTATGCCGTCGGCGGCATGGCGGCGGGGGCAGAGAGAGAAAGAGAGAGAGAGAGAGACAGAGAGAGGCGTGCGCGCGCGTTTCCTCGCAGGAGCGGCGCTTTGGGACTGTGATGTCTGACGGACGCGGAGAGATGCTGTGAGCTCTGGTATTAGCAGAGCCAGCTGCGCACCCACCGAGCCGCTCTGTCCCCTCCCTCCCCGCATCTCATCCCCAGCATTCCTGCTCTCTCTCCCAAGCGCCGACCATTCGCTCAAAGAGGGGAATCGGCTCCACACGGCTCGCTCCGCTCACTCCGGCTTGCGTCCCGCGCGGAGATTTTGGCAGGTATGTGCGGCGGCGCAGCGCGTCCGGGGCGCTGGATGCGCGTTTTGCATGCTGTGTTTAGAGGTGGGGTGGGGGGTGTGGATGGGAGACCGGTGACTGGTTGGACTTTGTTGTATTTCTTCTTCTTCTTCTTCTTCTTCTTGTTGCTTCCCTCCCCCTGCCCCTGTGGCCCTGTGAGTGCTTTAATGAAACGTTATCTGAGAAGGATGCGGGCATCATCTGTCGATGCAGCCGACGTGAGAAATACAACAGTGCGAGGTGGCGTTCATATCCGTGCCAGCTGTTGCAGTTTTATCCCCGATTTGCACAGCTTGGTCCCCCCCCCCCCCGCCCCCACCCGAAAAAAATAAAATAAAATAAAAAAAAAACACTGTCGATCTCACAAAATTCCCACCTCTCTCCCTTTGCCGCCGCTTCTTCTGCATAACGTGGCCACAACACGGGCGCATGTGATCAAGCTGTTTGTGTCACACCGAACCAAATTACCCTCGATCCCGTCAAGACAGCCCAAGAAATAATATGCTGATGAATGGAGGGAGACAATCTGTTGTGCTACTGGCTTGCTTCCTAAGCTGCAGGCGGATATTCCTCTATTTGGAAATGGACCACTCAGGCAGAATGAAGCTAAGGATGGGCGTGAGGGCAATATGATCTGAGGATGCACACACCCTCCTCTTGCTCAGCTCTCACTTGATGTATATGCTGCTCTTCAGCAAGCAAATGCATGCGTGAAAGCAGTCATGCAAGGAGGCATGGCTGCGTGGCACATGTGTGTTTCATGCACGGCTGCACAACACAGATGCACATTTGTGCACACAGCCACATTATTTTTCCATTTATTTATTTTTTGTACCTCCTCCTCATCCACACTCGACCATAATCCATAATCGTATGCTCTGGAGACATGACGTAACACATAATCTCGTCTCATCTATATGCATCAATTTCTAAAAGGTTTGCAGAAAAGCTCTCTTGTCTCAGCCAGAAGGGAAATGGGAACAAACAGTCCTCCACAGCACGGCAGCACACAAGTGCTAGGAGCATGATGAGCTTAAATTGGCTTACTCGGGGGTTCGCATCAGTCGACGCACAACCAGCCATACGCTGCTGCGAGTGGAAATAGGCTAGCATGCTTCCGACTCACACTTTTTTTCTTTTTTTGTTTGCTCCAAAGGGGAGTGGCAACGATAGTACATGCTGTACAGGTGTTAAACTGTGGAGCGCACTGCTGATCGCAAGAGGAGAAGACGAGGGGGGAAACTCTGGATGTTAATGCAAGACCCTTTTTTTAAAAAAGAAAAGAAAATGCACAGGGAGTGCTTTTACTAACCCCTTTTCACCTGCTTCTCTCAGTCCAAACCCAGAAAAGGGTGAAACGGGACAGATGGTTTCAGAGAGCCACTAGAATCCTGAGATTTATTTCATCACATGAGCCACTCGTCTCTTGACCTGTCAGGACCGCTATGAAAAAAGGTTAGGCTGGTGAAAAATGAATCCAAGAAGATGCCTATCATTTAATGCAGACCAGAGTGGCCGTTCCATTGACCTAGAATCTGATAACTGTGTTGGTTATGAGCAATAATCTTGTGACAGCAGAGAAAAGGATACATAGTAACTTGAGTTAAAAAAAGAAAAACAGCGAGTTTTTGTAGTGCTACCTTTAACATATATTGGTTATTTTAATCTTAATGCATAGACCTAAGCTAAAGATTAAACACCTGCTAAATTTAGTGGTCAGGATGTTTTAAGAAACTGTAGTTCTTCAGAACATCTACATTTCTCATGTTTTGTAAGGAAATTAGTTGTTTTTTTTTAGCAAGTGCAGCAACAGGTGGGGAAGGTGAAGCCCTGTGCCACTCTATGCTCCAAACAGTTTAGAGAAAACCTTATTGATTATCTACATAGGGCCAATGTGACCTGAATGATTTGTTTTCAGCCCTGACTTTTGAAACCCCTAGTACAGAACGGTACAGTACATCATGCCTTTTAATTTTAATTCACAGTTGCACATGTAGCGTTCTGTATTTCAATCCCAGAGAGATTATCTAGAATGTAAGAACAAAGAATATTTAATGTACATTGCAGACAAAGCCACAGTCTCTGATGGGCTGAGGCTGTACTATTGCAACTTATTCTCTGGAAACCAATTTTCACTTTCCACTTATCTCCACTGATAGGATTCCGAATGAGTTCTGCCGAGAAGAGAATCTACTCAAATTGTGCTCAAGTTTCCCCGTTTTAACCAAATATGCTGCAGAGTCGTCCTACAGAGGCGTGTCTGCAGATCCGACGGTAGTTCATGTTAAAATACTCGTGACCGGGGATGTGGGGATCCAGTTATTTGTCATTCCCCTTTCTTAATTCTTGCATCATTACTCTCTAATGGGATGATACAGGCAATACCTCATGGGCATTAGTAAGTCATTTGAGCATCAACTCTGGCTCACGAGGAGGATGGACGCTTCATTTGTCAAACCTCAACATGCAGATGTCAGGGTGTTGGCTGTGCGAAATGACAAGCAGCCCCCCAATTGGTGATCACCACTCGTTAAACACAAAGGTTTTTTTTTCTCATCAGTTTGTCCAGACAGAGTCATATCTCACATACCACAGTCAAGCATAATAGCACATATTAGGAGCAGAGTGTGATAAGCACATACCGTCAGAGATCCCATTTAATATGAAAGTAGGACTGGACAATAAATCAATAACGATATATATCATGGTAGAGACGTTATCGATATCAATAGATAATACATCCCAATGGAATATTCAACTAGAAACCAAAACTGCACAGCATTCTGGGGGATGTAGGCAGAGGAAAGGCTTTAGCTTCTCGACCACTTTCAGTCAGCTGAACAAGTTGGGTGGCGTCAACTAACTCATCCATTGTTTGGTTACCTAGCAACAACCTGTTGAGTGGCTGGCGCAGCAGCAGTTTAAGGTTTTCGCCACTGTGCCTCATAGCTGCTTAACAATAAAAAGAACGGTGTGGAATGGAAGCTATTTAAAACAGAAATAAAAAAGGCAAAACGATATTGATTGATATGAAATCGTGATTTATTTTCTAGCCATATCGTCCAGCCGTAGATGAAAGGTATATAGAAAAGGTATAGAATAGAATAGGAATAGCCTTTATTGTCCCATAGAGGGGAGATTCTATGGTTAGACAACAACACAGAGTCCCTGAGATCGACTATTATCTTTAGCTGTTCAAATCAGCAAAAGCTATTTGCAACGTGCAACAGCAGTCTAGATTAATTATATTTCCAGACCAGTTCTAGATCAGACTCTTCCATAAAAAAGCTCTAGAGGTGACATCGCTTCGGTCTGTCCATCTGCTGCATCTCAAGTAAGGATTTAAGGGCCGGGTATTTTGTTAGAACGCCCTGACATCCAGTCGCTTTCCAGGTCGGAGGTCCTCAAGAGCTACTCTCCTGCAACTTTTAGATGCATCCCTTTTTCCAACACTCCTGAATTGTTGCTGAATTCTCTGAATCAGCAGGTCATTCATAGGCCTAGTAACGAGCCATTCGATTCAGGTGTGTTAAAGAAGGGACACATCTGAAGGTTTCTGAAAAGTAGCTCTCGAAGACCAGAACTTGGGTTGCCTTTCGATGGTGCCATACTCGTCCATTTTCAGAAGACAGGTGGAACAGGTGTGTTTGAAGTGTTAAAAGGCTCATATAGTGAGTTTTTAAATAAAATCTGATTCGTCACCTTTAGAAGTCACCCCTGTCAGGTGCTAAATAATGTTAATCGGTTTTATCAGAGTAAAGGTGGTCGGGTGCAGATGTTTTTAGTTGTACGTTTTCCTTACGTTCCATTGCTATACACTATTTTGTTGTGTTTTATCACATGAAATCCAAGAAAAATACTTTGCAGTTCGTGGTTGTAACGTGACAAAAAATGTTCAATTAGCAAGACGTTGTAAAGGAAGCTCAACCTGGTTTCTAAACCTTGATATTTAAAGGCCACGACCATTGTTACATCCTTATAACATTGAAAGAGACAGAAGGACCTAATACCAAATTCAGTTTTAACGAGACGTTTGCTGTCGTATCTGTCTACATCATTTATTCTGTTTTGCTAAATGAAAAAAGAAAACATTTGCAGATGGTGCGTTGCATCACCTTGTAATATCACAGAATATTTATTTTGTTTTCTGTCAGTTTATATTCATTGCTAATGTATGACATTCTCCTTTTTAGGTTTTACATTTTACTTATTAGTTAAGCTTACTGGTATTCAGTTTGATAAGAAGAAAGATGACATTGTAACTTATTAGTGTAAGAAAGTAAAAAAAAAAAAAGAAAAAAAAATTCATCTCCAGGAAATGCACGCTTCCTTTCATAGTGTTTAATATTTTGTGCAGATTGGGACTACTGTGCCTGTAACTGTAGAACAGCAAAAAAATAAAAAGAATCAGCGTTTTCTTTGGCAGCTTTAAAAAAAATTACACAAACTTGGAAGCCCTTTCAAGAAAAATAAATAATCCGTCAGATTTTATGTGCATTTCAAATATACTAATGGATCAACGTCATCACGATGCATTCCCCCCCCCCACCTCGTGTTTGCTTTCAGCGTCTAGCTTATGTTGCACGATATAAGTCAAAGGTTTATCACGCAAATATACAATTAATTTGAGATCCCCAGGAGCTCTGATGGAAACAGTTGAGGCAATCTGTGGACATATGCTGCTCATGGGTGGACTGTTTTGGATCATGACCCATCAGCTGCAGAAAGGCTGCCTCTGGCTATACGCCAGTATGTGAGTAAGTAAGCTGAGTCAGGAAACTCCTGCTACCAACTATGGATGCTTTTATTCATTCATTTTGGATTGCAAAAAAAAAAAAGAAACCCTCAATAGATGCCAACATTTGACTTGTATTGTTAATTAGGAGGGCTTTAACGACTTTGTTAATATTTGGACGACAGCTTGAGTAAACTACATGTAGATATATCTGAGTTTTAGAGACATGAATTCATTCCAGATTCAGTCTATCATGCAGTGGCTGCGAAAAACAACAAGAAAAAAAATCCAAACATAAACCAGTAACCAGTATTTTTACGTTCTGACATCTAATGCATCGTCCTTCTTCTGAGCCCTACAATAATAGCTACCTGTGAAGCTGCGTTTCACAGCTCATTTGAAGTGAGCATCTCTCTGTGGTCATGAGACTGTAGACAGATCAAGCTCTAAAGCCCAGAACTAATGCAGAGCAGCTGTCAGATCCTCTGAACAACACAACATCCCTCTTTTTTTTTTCTCTTTCTTTTTGACTCAGTTGACCAGTTGCAATCTAAAAACACACACACACACCTCTCAGAGCTGCCCGGAGCTGACTGAAGCTTAAACAAATGCATGACTCAATGCCTCTTTTTTTTTTTTCCAAAGTATTGAAAGATTGTTATTTTCTCTTCTGTTCAACTATATTGTAAGCGTAGGTGCTGAACCGTACTAATTAAACTAATTGGAACATCAAGCGTTCGACAGTGTAAGTGAATCACCACTTTAATTAGTAATGACGCCCACATCTTTCATTCCAAGTCAGTATGTGGCAAACATAAATGTGCATTGTGTCTTAACTCAAAGCCAAACTTTTTTTCTTTTTCTATGCTTTTAAGTTTAATATAACATCTTAAAAACAAAAGGATGTAATAAAAGTCTGAGTGTATAAATCTAAAATATCACCTTAAACATTCCTTATTAAACCAAATTCAAACTTTCACATTAAAGCATATTGTTGCTGTCTGTACTACAGACACTTACAACAGTATTGTTGCGCTGAAGCCATTAGAATTATTGGCCAGCTTCTCGCTCTTAAAGCTGAATACATCAATGTAGCCACTGGCTGTATTGACCTTTAGTGACACATGCACACATACTTGATTGAACGCAGCGTGACGTTTTTCACTTTAAGTTTTAAAGTGCCTTTAGCATGTAACCAATCAGTTTAGATCTAATTTCGAGTTTAGTGCATTTTGTACAAAATTGTACTTCATATTTAACTGTAGGAAAAGCTTAAAAAGCTGCAAATTAGTATTTTTCTTCACACTTCAAATAATTCTGTATGTTTTTGGGAAAAAGAAAAACACTCAACGAGGGACAATAACAAGGATTTCGGTCATGGCATTTTCCTCAGTTATACCGTTATTTAAAATTACAGGGTAATAACTTTGATGAATGGAAATGATATATTTTAAGAGTGTTGCAGGTACAGTGGGGAAAGACTTGGACTCGAGTTACACCTGAGTGGACAAAGCAAACACTTGAGGCGGTTAATAGATAATAAAAACATGTTTATGCTAGCTGTAGCGACATAACATTCAAACTAATCGCTGTATTGTCGATTAAATGATATGTTGTTTTCTTAAATTACAACTTCTTTCTCTCTTGCTGATAGGCTAGCTCTGCCACCACAAAAAACGTCTGGATTATTTAAACTTCCTGTTCATTCAGAAAGTCAACATTTTCTGACATTGACTCCCTAAGCAGGGCTTTGCACATTCTGTTGTGATTTATAGCTCTGGAACACGTTTAGTGTTCAGACTTGACAACAAAGCGTTTAAATTTAGATTTAGAACATGATTGTCTGCTAATATTAAAATTTTCTCTCTCTGTTTTAGAGAGAAAACAAAACTCTAAACCAGAGATAGGGAAGAAATAAGCACTTTGATTTATTACTTGTCTTAATGTTCTGCTGTCTTTCTTTGAGAATAAATACATTTTTATTTTTGTTCTATATTGGATAAATATCATGCTTCATAAATTTTAAGCATATTTTAGTGCAGCTGGTAACAGTGTTTGTATGTTGATTTTTAAAGAGGATGTTTTATGCATTTCCCAAGCACACAGTGCCACTTTGTAGCACAACCAAGCAACTGTGTTACTTGGAAATACTGCTTAAATCAAAAAATAACTTTTTATTTTTCTCTGATGCTTTAAAATTGGAAGCTCCAACTCTTTCCAACTATACCACCATACCACCAACCATACCACCATATGCTGATATCATTGTTATGATATCAGCATATCATAACAACATTATGCAAACAGTACAGTTTGAATTCGTATCCAGGAGAAAGGTTATAGATTTTATACATTCCATGGATTTAATGACTTGAAGCAAAAGTCTTGAGACTAGATTTTAACACTGGATTTTGGCTCCAATCAGTAGATACCATCTTGCAAACTCGAACTGTAATAGGTGGGTTTTAAAAATGTACATATGTTTGAACTTTGTATTTACTCTTGCATGAACCATTTTCCTTTTGTTCTTTTTTTTGTCTTACAGAGAACTGTTCTTTTTCCTGTGGAAGGCAACTGGATTTAAAAGTCTTTCAGCCTCTGGACAAACTGAGGTTCTGGTGATTTTGAACTGGGCTTCTGTTCTGTCATTCAGCGCCTGAATATGCTCGGCTCACCCATGCTCCGTTACAAGCCAACCTCTTCTTTCACCCGATGATAAAAACAATCCACAGGATTGCCATCCATGGTTTCTGCGCTAATCAAGACTGTGTTATTCTATATTGAAAAGATTTGCAAAGGAATGTTTACAAAGAAATTGGCAAACCCAATTAAGAAGAAAGAAAGAAGTGAAAATAAAGAGCCCAAATTAGCCGCTGATTTGCAAGCACATAATCAAACTCTCTCAACCACTTTAAAGACAACTGTCAAAAAAATTTCCAAATGCTCTTCGGCACGTAACATATCGCTTGAAGAGGACGACGGAAAGAACGACTGCTCATCGTTGTCACCCACTTTCAGCTATCGTGTAGCTATAGCAAATGGACTCCCAAAAAGTTCTCTTTTTTTAAATAATAATGAAAGTATCTTTCCTGAGGTTCTTTCGATTGACAGCAGTTACTCTGAATCCTTGAGTGAGACAAAACCTGTCCGGAGACTAGATGAGCATAAATCACACACTATGCCAGTAAGACGAAACAGGAAGAGCCTCATCAGTTTAGCTCCCTCTGATGGCAGTTCGGAGGGGGAACGGGTGGAACGCTCTAGTTTACATACGCTTAGGCTGGGGGCTCTACGCAAGTTAAGGAAATGGAAAAAGAGCCAGGAATGTGTCTCCTCAGACTCCGACGTGAGCAATTGGAGGAAAACCCTGGGCATACGAAGCAAATCTCTGGACCGTGCTGGACGACAACAAAAGAGCTCTACCCTAGAGCCTGGCTCTTCCTCAACAGGTTGCATCAGTCAGACGCAAGATGTAATGGAAATGATTTTTAAGGAGCTTCAGGGGATCAGTCAGATAGAAACTGAACTATCTGAGCTTCGTGGCCATGTAAATGCCCTTAAGAGCTCAATTGATGAGATCTCCAGCAGTGTGGAGGTAGTTCAGAGTGAAATTGAACAGCTTAGATCAGGATTTGTCCAGTCAAGAAGGGAAACAAGGGATATCCATGACTACATTAAACAGATTAGCCACCAGGCTAATAATTCAACCTTGCGGTTTCTCAATGTTCCTGAAGAGAGATCAGAAAAGACAGAGAGTGTAATATACAAAATATTGAAAGAGAAAATGGGTTTCACAGATGCCCATAAAACAATTAAAATTGAGCTCGCTCACAGGTTAGGGCAACAAAGAGAATGTTCTAATGCGAAGCCTCGTCCTATTATTGTCATTTTTGCAACACCCCAAGACAGAGATGTAGTCCTTAAGAAATGCTACAAACTCAAAGGTACAGGGATTACAGTATCTACTGATAGTTTAACAAATGATGGAAAAGACAGGAAAGACAAAACAATGTCATCCTCTCAAACATATGAAAGTATGGATATAAAAGTCTCAGGAAAGGAGAAAGTAGTAGAAAGTGACGACTGGGATTCAATGGACAGTGATAAAGAGCTGGATGAGTTAAGCAGGAATAAATATGCAATGGTTATTTCAAAGCCTGTTCACAAGTCCAAATCAGAGAAGAGGCGGTCCCATGACCACAGCAGGTCAGGAGACGTAGCAGGCTACTCAGGAACAGTCCACTATGCTGACGACTCGTACTATGACACAGACAAGCATGCAAAGGCTTACTACTCTGATATGACCCCCGGATGGCTTTCTCAGAGTGATTATTCAACTCCAAAACTTAGTCGTTCAGAGTCTGACTGTTCAAAACTTTGCCAGTCGTACTCTGAAGATTTTTCAGAAAGTCAATACTTCACACGAGCAAATGGTGGCTCCCTCCTCTCCTCCTCAGATCAAGAACTGTGGCAGAGAAAACAAGAGGACATGGCCTCCTCTTGGTATGCTAGTCCCAGCCATCCTCATGATAGTCAAACATATGAACATAATGAGGTTGAGACTACAGAAACTATTGATAGTGGGGTTAGCAACGGACTTGTCTGCATGTCTGGGGATAGAAGCCACTACAGTGGCTCACAGGTATCATTACAAGGTGATCTTTCACCATGGAAAGACTGGCATCATTTGGAGCAAGGAGCTGACTCTGGCTTAGAAGCTTCAATAGAGGTCAGTAGCCCTTTTGACCCATCAACTATTCCTGGATTTCCAGAGAACATTACCAAGTGTCAGGAGGTTGATTTGCAGTTTGAAGGAGATGAGGAGTTTATGATGCTTGACAGAGAAACTTCTTTACCTCCTATCACCACCCATATTATTCCTCCCATCACAGAACGGGAAGCTGTCAAGACTTCTTCCCGGCATTCGAGGGAAGGATGTAAGGTGATCGCAAAAGAGAGCACAAAGATATCATCAAAAGAAGCCTCTAAAGCTGCAGCAAAAGTGACGCCCAAATCAAGTAAAGTCACTACTCCTAAAGAGGAGACATCTAAAATATCGGCAAAAGAAAACACAAAGGTTTCTGCTAAAGGTTCATCTAAAGTGACATCTAAAGCGTCCCCTAAAGAATTACAGAAAGAAACATTAAAATCAGCTGTTAAAGAAAGCTCTCAAGTCGTCCATAAAGACAATTCTAAATTTATACCCAAAGAAACCACTAAGCCTATAGGTAAGGAAGTATCTAAAGTGACATCAAAGTTAAGTTCCATTGAAACTGTTAAGGTCACTCCTAAAGCAATCTCAAAAGACAGCCCTGTAATCACACCTAGAGAAAGCCCTAAAGAGTCACCGAAAGAGAGCCCTAAAATAACTCCAATTGATACCCCTGTCTTGACTCCAGATTCAACCCCTAGAGAGTCCCCTAAAGAATCCCCTAAAGTCATTCCTAAGGAATCCCCCAAAGTCATTCCTAAGGAATCCCCCAAAGTCATTCCTAAGGAATCCCCTAAAGTCATTCCTAAGGAATCCCCTAAAGTCATTCCTAAGGAATCCCCTAAAGTCATTCCTAAGGAATCCCCCAAAGTCATTCCTAAAGAATCCCCCAAAGTAATTGCTAAAGAACCCCAGAAAGTCATTTCTAAAGAGGGTGTAAAGGCTGTTACTAAAGAAGTTACCAAAGAAGCTTTAAAACCACCCCCAAAAGAGGTTCCAAAAGAGGTGGCTAAAGCGCCACCTAAGGAAACAACTACAGTACCCACTCAGGAGGTTTCTAAGATTCCACCTAAGGAAGTTTCAAACATAGCTCCTAAAGAGCCTTCTAAAGTGACCCCCAAAGAGCCTTCTAAAGTATCTCCAACAGATGTTTCCTTGGTAGCACCTAAATCAGTTTCTAAAGATGTTGCCAAGGAACCCTCAAAAACAGGTGCCAGTGAAAAATTCCCTGAACTTGATGTTAATCATAGCTTTCACCAGGCTCCGAGCAAGTCCTCAAGTATGTACCGTAGCCAGAGTGAGATACGAACAGAGAAAGTGGAGGAGGTTCCAAAAACCTGGAGTAGTAGACTTAGTATCGATCTAAGTGAAAAGTCCTTTGGCTTTGGCTTTGGATCCACTCTCCAAAGAGCTAAGTCTGCTCTGGAGGTTGTTTGGAAATCTGGCTCCCAAGGCACCCCTGCTCCTCCAGAGGAACAAACAAACTCTTCTTCCTCGTTTATGGGGCGTTTTCGAACACTCTCCACCTCTACTGCAAATAATTCCCCTGCTGCAACAGAACCGGATGTTCGTGCGGAACCTGTCTTCAGCAAGGCAGAGGAGGAAAATACAAGTGCAGAAACAGGAGAGCTATCTGTGGACAGTGAGACTCACTACGTTGAAGTGATGGAGCAGGTACTAGCTAACCTGGAAAACAGGACTAATGTTAACGAGAACCAGGACACGGACGAGCTTGCACAGGAATGTGAGACTTCTCAGGACTATGATGTGTCTGATGACATTGAGCCCTCTCAAGACAATGATGCCTCGCAGGATCTTGAGGCATTGCAGGATTTGGAGGCCCCGGGTGATTTTGATGCAAGTAATGAAACCCGAGTTTTGGAGTATGATTGCAGCTTGGATGATCAGTACGAAGAAGAGTACAGTGAGGATTATGACAACCAACTCACCGAGGACACTGCTGAATACGATGCAATGGTTGAGTATGTGGATGTTGAAGAGCCTGATGAGACTGAGGATAACGATGTAACAGAGGAGATAGAAGAGGGTGCAGAAGAGTTGTATGAGGTAGAGGAAATAGCCGAGGAGGCTGTTGAAGTCTCTGAAATAGAGGAACAACAACAACAACAACAACAGGAGGATGAAAACAAGAATGTTCCAGAGGAGAAGCCGGTGGAGACGCCACCCAAGAAGCGTGTTCGACCCACATTCAAGGAGGCAGCACTGAGAGCCTACAGGAAACAGATGGCTGAACTGGAGCAGCAGATTCTGGCAGGAGGTATGACTTTTCCCTTCTTAACCTTTATTATACCAACACTTTGATTTTTTTTAAGTACATGAAGCCTCAAAAAAGTTGTAGTATGTCTATAATTTAAAGTTACTGAAAAGTGAGAACCCCAACTAAATCTTAGTTATGCATTCAAATTGTCTTCAAGTTTTGTACTTACTTATTAGGTAAGTACATACAGTATATATACATACATACTGACAAAAGGAAGAAACTGTTGATTAAGACTTATTTTTTAGAGGTAATGTGAAAGTGGGTTAGCTTGAATGCAGAAAACACTGCTTGTATGTAATTTGAACCTGAACCATTTATTGAGTCCTCAGCATTCTGTGGTCATAAGAAAAGTTACAAGGATATATTTGAAATCTCACAATGTTGATCTGGTGCATTTACAACAAGTTGCACAATGGCATCAGTCAAAATTATAATGTTGATTGCTAAAGAAATTACCTGGCAGGAGTATTTTTTAATTAAAACCAAGTCATTGAGCTTGAGTGTCATTTTTGCAAGGGGTACATTCAACTTGTGGGCTCCTTAACATAACTATTTCAAAAGTAATGCAGGAAGGAAACCTCTATGGGATGTAAATCTAATAAATGACCATTATGTATGGTATGAATTGTTGATAATTTTACATGTTTTTGTGAAATCAGTAGTAATCTTACAGTTGATAAACCTTTTGAGTTGAAAGACTGAAAAGAGATAGCTATGTGTTACAGGCACCTTTTCTTTTTTAGATTAATGCTTTATAGTTTGTTACTGAAAGAGTAAAGCTAAAAGCGCCATTGTGGCTGTTGCCCAAATGAATATTCAGAAAAACGTAACTACCCTTCTAGCAGAAGATTTTAATAACATAAGCAAGAGATTATCATATACCTTATGTGATCTTATAATATTCACCTTTTGCCCTTAATTTAATGGTGGGCCACTTTTCTAATTCATCTGGTTGCATTAAGCTTTTGTCTCTCTCCAGCCTTTCTTACCTTAAATCAAGATGCAGTATGGATGACAAGGTCAAGTTTAACAAATAAAATTGACTCATTGATGAAACTGTTTTCAACAGGGCATGAAAAAAAAACCTTCCGCTACGAAATTTTCTGTTCCTGGTGCAGATCAAAAGTTCTTGACCCACCTGGTCCCACCATGATACTCACAGTAAGGTAGTTTAGGTCAGCAATACTGCTTGCAAATCAAATCTCGCTATTTATGCTGGGTCCCGCATGTTTTCTTTGGTACAAAATATTTCTGTCTTTAGCGCTACAGGAGTTTGTTGTCACACGTCGAACACAACTAATACTTATCAAAAATTCTTTCAGCTCCTTTTACGATACCATCAGTGCCTCTCGGCTGCCCCACTCTCCAGTTTCTGTCTCATTTCTTTCAATCAATTTTGAAGTCCAGTACTTACAATATATGATGCTGGGAAATTGTTCTGTCCCTTTGTACTGCCTGAAAAAATAAAATGTTCCTCTGTTACTTTACACACTTATCCTGGCAAGTTATTGCGGCCTTTATTTTTTAAATAAATTTTTCCTTTAATAGATTACTTTATGGCTTTAATTGAATTGTAAACAATATTAGAATGAAACCCAAAATTATTCAGACCCCTGGTCACTATGTTTCCTTTGACTAAAAGTTATAGGTTTTGTTTTTAGTAATGTCCAAAAAAAGGTTTATTTCACTGATCGAAATTTTTTTTTTTTGTAAATAAACATAAATATATTTTCAGTCAAAAAACTTTTACATTGTTTTGTCCTCCCATCTCCCATCGGCTGAATGAAAATACATTTAAAAATCTGGCAAACACAAATAAGTTTGGGGCTAAATTGTGTCCAATTTGCTACCAATCAAATTCCTCACAGCCACCGCACTCGCCTCTTGCTCATGGTCCAGAGAGTCCCGTCTGGCCTGACTGCGAGCTACGCAGGGAGTCTCAGCGGCGTTGCCGTACTCTTACATCTGTCTTCAACCGGCTACAGTAGAGTCTGCATTCAGATGCTAATTTACACCCCTCAAGGGCATTTTGTAACCAGGTCAGCCTCGCTAGGAATATTTATAAAGGCCTGATGCGAGTAAAGTTTGTTGTTTGCTCCTCGGGGAGCATAGGAGGTAGACCCTCTTTATGCTTAGTGCATCACTTCCTGATACAGTGTGGATATGAAAAATGCATATGCAGAGAATCCGATGTACTGTATTTCCATCCAGTTCAGCACATTGTCTGATTTGGTATGTGGGAGGACAAGGAGAAAATCTGTGTATACCTTACACACAATGTGGGGAAGTTGTGCCTTTCAGATTAAATATTAATATGTACGCCATCGTAGCCTATAGATGAGTCGCTACTGCACATGATGCCTGTAATTATTTGTTGGGAGAACTTACTTTTACCTTCTGGGCATAAAGTCTGAACTGAACCTGTGAAGAAATCTGTGCAGTTTTCTGCAGAAACACACCAACCTAAAGCAGATGTTGTCATCAAATGTTTCGGAGACCGTTCTTTACTGATTTTGAGAATTTTCTTCTTGTTAAAATATTTCACCACATGTTGTTTTCAGAAAACATTTTAATAGGATTTGGATAAGAATGATCAGAAACATGGCATTTGTGCAGTTAAAACCTGATATTTGCATGCACTTTGTGAAAAAGGTGACTTTCTTTTTCTTTTACATACACTGTGTGAAAAAACAAGAACTTTTTTTTCTCTTGCTGCCTGACATTAAAAAATTACTTCAAGAGCAGTACAAAAATAAAGATTTCCGATTGCACATGTACTCGAGGGAATGCCTGCTGATGTTAACGCTAAAGTGTTTCGCTATAATGAGTATTTCTACAGTGTGAGGAATAAGGGGAACACTTTCAACCCTGAGAACATCTTCATAAGGAAAGGAAATTAAGTATGAATGTTGAAGAAACATTGCCCTGCGACACACTGGCGACCTGTCCAGCGTGTACCCCACCTCTTGCCCGGAACGTTAGCTGGAGAGAGGCACCAGCAACCCTCCTGACCCCATTAAGGGACAAGGGAGTAAGAAAATGGATGGATGGATTGAAGAAACATCTCAAAACATCCGTTAGGTCACATTTCAGATTGGGCACAGATTTGTCCTCCAGCTGGAAAATGACCCAAAGCGCACTGTCGAACTTGTCACAAAGTGATGCAGTGACAACAAAGCCAATGTTTTTGGAGTGGTCTTCACTCCCATAGGAACAATAACCTACAACCTTAATCTGTTACACGAGTTATCTCAGCCCAAACCTTTCACAAACTGTTGAGAGAAGGTTTGAGACAGATAACTTGAAGCATTTGACCAAAGCCATGGAGTTTAAAGGGCAAATTTAGACATATGTAAGCTTTTGAACTTTATAGAAGTTAAGTAATTATTTAAAAATGTTTTTTTTTTTTCATTCCTTAGTCATTAAGCAAATAGTATTTTGACTGTGTAGTGCTTTGATTTAGTGTCAGGCAGTGATAAAAAAAAAATGGCTGGCATATTTTTACGTACAAAATGTTCAGAAGTTCGACTTTGAAATATGTGCCTATTATAAGCTTAGTTTCCTCCGTTTCATCTTCCAAATTACCATGGTAATTATCATCAGTTTCAAGACATTTTAAAGCTTTTTTATTTGATTAAGTATCAGAATAAGGTTTTGGAATAACTAAAGCTGTTTTAGGCGGGGGTGGGGGATGGGGGGAGTTCACTCAACACTAGTTTTTCTTTTGTTAACGTGCAACATTAGAAACAGACGCGGTGACATTACCTCTGCTAAGGACTTGGAGTTATATGAAGCCAGGTAGATTTTTGTCTTAATCTCCAGTCATGAATGACTTTCTAATGGAGTCTATTGGATCTTACTTTCTGCAAAAGCCAGTCATATGTGAGCCTTACTGGTTTGAGATCAGAGATTCTTGTTGTTGCTAATTGTATGGCAAATGAAAAGCTTCTTTGACAAAGTAAAATTCTGGATTAAGTAGGGTAAACAACAGACTTCTAGTTATGCTTCTAGCATTGACTGACAGGACTGAGTAGAAATGGTGATATTTAACTTGCACTCTAATGCTGAGAAGCTAATAAACTATAATTTACTTTGTGCGCCACACAATCTCCCTGGTATATCGGTATTTTAGAAGAGCTCAATATCAAATCATGTGATTTTCTTATACTTTAAATAAAAAAAAAAAACTTCTGTAACTTTTTTCTTGAATCTTAAAATATGGTAGCAATATCAGTCATTTTGAGCAGCCTGGGGAAACCCATATCACCTGCATATAATCTTCCCACTTAGAAGGAATTGAGATCCATTTTTAAACTACACTGCAGACACATCATCACTTTCAAAAAGGTCTCTTCCCCCCAAAAAATCATCTTATATCAAATTTGCTTTACAGGAACATGGATCTTAAATTAAAGCAATAAATTATTAATTGTGCAGAGATTAAAAAGCATATTGAATCTCATTTCCTGTATTAGGTTAATTTAACGTAATTCTGAATTTGGTATAAGAGCTGGAGTGAAGTGTTGGCCTCTATGCTGTCTGGGAGGAACTTTTTAGGACTTTAAGGAGTTGTCCTACAGCCTGCTAGAAAATGCACAATAAGAAATGCCACCATACTTTTATAGTAGAGCATAAAGTGTTTAGGGCTGTTGAACTGCTGGAATATGAATCTCTGCTCCAGTCTTAGCACTTTTGGAGCCCTTAACAGTCTTTTTTTTTTTGTGGCGTCATGCTGCCTTGTGAACAATGACCTACTTTGTGCTGGGCTGAAACACAAAGTGTTCTAACAAATTACATTTAAGTTTGTGGTTGAACCTTGATAAAATGTGGAAAAGCTTCAAGGGTATAAAGACGATTGCAGTCTCTTAAAGTGGTAGTATTATGTATTTTCCAGGCACATAGTGCTTTATTTTATACCACAATCAAGTAACTTTGTTACGTTCAGTCAAATTGACACCATGAAATTCGCCTCTGTCTCGTTAAGAAGCTCCTTCTCTTTCCGACGCTCCGCCTTCAGCATGTCATCACAACAATGCCTTTCCATTGTGCCGTTTACAACCGTTCTTTGGAGCATTGGAGTGAGTAGTAGTTTGTGAGAAGTGGCCTAACTTCAAAAAACAGGTGACCCAGCAACAAATAAATCCAAGATAACAACAGAACCTCCATCTCAAACTAGCAAACACAAAAAAGAGGCCATCCGCTCACGGTAAGCTCAGCAGACTCAAAGTTTCGCCAGGTGTTTACTAAATGCTGCTGATGCTAGTCGGGTGGAGATGAGTGGGGGAGGCAAAAGCTCCAAGAAGGAGAGAGCAAGTGTTCAGGCACCCCCAAATGGTTGCCAAGAGAGATTCAAGGATTCCTCAAACATGCACAAAACAAATATAAAAGCAAAACTCCAGGTATGTTTTTAATGAAGGAGTAATATTATAGCATGTTAAAAAATGTATTTTACATAAATTTGTACTTTGGAGTGATAATATACTGCAGGCTTTCAGAGACTATCATAGAACCCGTCCTGTTTTTATGTAGCTGCTTGAAAAAACCTTCATGCCCTGCAGCGATGACATGGTTGGATGGTAACTGTAGCATACCTTGTCAAAGCACTGACAGCTGAAAATCTGTAAAAAACATATATATATATATATTCCATGAAACACTTGTCAATCTGGTGATGAGATACCGTTTTTTTTCTCCCTGTACAGGCATTTGTATTTGTAAGCAAAGGAAAGGGTATATTGCACCGCTACATCTGGACTCGTGTCAGTCCCCCTGGTTGCATTCGCGGAGACATTGGTCAGTTCTGGTAATACTGCCAGCCAGGTGCAAGTTTTACTGCTCCACAGAGCTGTGATCTATGTAAGGTGTGTTCCTGTGTGTCAGCAATGAGACTGAAAGAAGGATTTGTTACTGCAGCTGTCACCTCCACAACACTTCGTCCCTTAGCGCACACACACACACAATCACACACACACACACAATCACACACACTGAGGGTTTCTATCAATCAATTACATTTTTGTTCCACAGATTTAAGGCTCCTGTGAAATTAGGTTTATATCAGCAGCCTACAGCCTATCTTTGTAACCTGGCTTTATCTGGTGCTGCTGCAGACTTACAGGTAGAGTAATGCCTCTATCTTATAAGGCTCTGCTGAAAGGGACTCAGTTGATTGCTGTCCGTAGTACGGCTGGCAGCTTACCTCTCCTTGAGATGCAGTTTTCTCAGCTCGCCTTCGGAGTTCATGTCACAAACAACATGATCGCAAAGAACAAAACAACAACAGAAAAAACCCCAACAAAATCCCTCGCAGAGTCAACCTTTTAATTAGTATTTACAATCTACCGTGTGCTGACTGGGAGACGTTTATCGCAGCGCTGCTATCGCAGAGCTTCCATGAGGGTCACTCATCTTAAAAAGATCTGGACTTGTGGTGAGCAGTAATGGCAGTAAAGCTCTATCACTGCCCTCTGGGTTGATATGCAGGTTCAGTGTAATGGTTACGTGAAAGAGTTATTGACGAATATTGTTTTATCCAACAGTTTTTGCTTTTAATTAAACCGATCAAGCACGATGGAATGCAGTCCATTAAAAATTGAACAGCAAAGCTACTCCGGCTCGCGCCCTTGTTTATGAAGCAAACTTATAACGACGAACAGCCTGCTGGGCTGTTTTAATCAGAATTAAAATTTGATCTTTCTCTTGCGAGCAGCTGTAGTCTCTTAGTGACGCATTATGTCCTGATTATGCTGTCGTAAAATCACCTATGGATCACCAGGACAACAATTAGACATTTGCTTTCCTAATCTCCTGCTTTGGTCTTTAAAATTGTAACATGAGTCTAAGTGATTATACCTGCCTAATGTTCCATATCTACATGAATATGAGTGTTGACTCAGGTGATGCTATCGATTAGAGGCAAACACTTTTAATGACGATTCTGCAATTCCTTAGTTAAAAATACCAATCGGGCATTACATTATGATCACCTTGTTTTGCTGCAAAACCACCCTGATCCACCAAGGTCTTGACTCCACTGGACACACTGAAGAAGTACCATGGCAACCAGCACCAAGATGCATCATAGCAACTAGCATCAGATGCTATGGCATCTGCTGTCATACTTGGTCCAAGTCTGGTCCAGAATTGGATGGACCATAACTCAAATGGTCCACTGAGATCTGTGGCTTCTGGAATTCAGTATCAACATCTTGAATTCATTGTTTTGCTGCACAAACACGTCCTGAGTCACCTTACACACAGAGGCCATTATCTTTCTGAACTTTGCTGCATTCCTCAAAAAAATGTTGAAGAAAAATTTAAAATCCCTACTACTCTTTTTTTTTATCTCGCTCTCTGTGTTGGTTACGCTATACACAGACCCGTTTCTATAGCAACTGACTGAAAACAGCTCCACTAATTTTTAAGGATTCAACACCAAAAAACACCAACATTTCCCACACAAAGAACAGTATCACATTTTCACGCTTGATGTTTATTCTGTGATTATTAATAAAGGATTGTCTGAACACAGCAATGGATTAAAGAGAGTTGGGTTGTGTGTCACCTTTTATTGTTTTTAACTGATCCGAAACACACGAAATTCCACAGCACATCTACATGGTAAGGTAGTCAAAGTCAAGCTAGCATAACTGACCTACTTCCCTCTCCCTCGCCATTGTCTTTACTGAAACGTTTTACTGACCTTTGACTTGTGACATCCTTGGAACTTGTTATCTAGTTGTGTTGCCAATTAGTAGCAAAGCACTGCATCCATTTTTCTTTTGTATATATCATGCGTACATATAAGATTTAATGTGTTGTCAACTCGACAGCAAAATCAGTGCTAGTCATCGTCGGTAAGCAGTTTGTTTGGGATTTTGGCTGGGTGACGTTGCAGCTTGTCTTTTGTGACTATTGTGTACCAGGAATACCCTAAACCTACATCTTAGTCAATTGTGTGACCTTATTATCAAACTATCACAATTTGGTCCTGGCTTGCCCATTTCTTCTACTTTCAGCTATGCATTATGAGGAAATTCAGGGATATTAACTTCACCTGTAATGATTTTGAAATGTAAGCCAATAAGTATTTCGGGTGTTGCCACAGTCTTCTCCTCACTAGGTTTTTGTCCCTCTCCATGCACTTTGGAAGTAGTTGTGCAGTTGTGCCAGAAATGTTTAGATCTTGCTAATCTTCCACCAAAAATGCCTGCTTTACAAAAGTCCTCTGTTGGTTTCAAGCTGCTCTTCTCTCCAGAGATAATTTCTCTAAGTCGCCTGTCTCCGTCTCCGTTTCTGCAAAAGTTTCTTGTGAAGACACAACTGTGTCGTCAAACGACGAAAAGTGACAAAGTTTCCAAAAGCCCCTGGCATTTTTCAGCTAGCTAATCCCTTCTAACATTTTCTCCTCTTGTCATTCTCTCCTTCCAGACGCCAGTGCTTTGGATACTCAGGTTTTGCTATTTTACATCATCTAATTGGACACGTGTGATTTTCTTGCATGTGCATGTGTCCTTGTGTCAATGTGGTGACAACTTTTGTACCCATTGTCTATGTGCACGTAGCTGTGAGTGTTTTCTTTAAGCTCGGTGAAAGGTGAAATTTGTATGGATTGAAGAGAACGCAGCATGTACCATTTTGTAGTCATTTTAAGCTGATTTTTCCTTTATTCAGCATATATGTATTTTTTTAAATGATGTGTTTTAAAATAGGCTCTTGTCCAGTGAGGAGGGAGAGTTACACAATAGGCGAATCTTGCCTGAAGCATCTAGTGCAGCAAAGCTCTCAGTCTTGAGCCCACAAATTACACCGTTGTGGAATAATTTGGACCTCGCCTGTAGTGATTCCCTCCTCTCTCCCTGTTCTGTGCCACCCCCTCCCCCCCTCCTCCAGTCCTTTAACCAGCCCTGAACTGACATGCAGTTTCCCAAGCGTTGTCATGCTGTGTATTTTTCATTTCCTTTTTTTTTTTTTTGCCACTGTTTGTTTTTGTTCTGTGCGCTCTCCTTGTACGTCTAGTCTTACACTGTGTCTCTCTTCTCTACAGCCTCGCAGTATTTTGGATCCCAAATTGCTTGGTTTGCAGACCGGAGGGTGAGTGGTGGCTCATGTCATGATCTGATTGGTTCGCCATTACACAAATGGGACTTCCTGTGTTCTGTGAACTGTTCCTTTCAGTCTCAGGATCAGATCACTGAAATAGTGCAAGCAGAGAGTTTTTCCAACTGGAGGATCATGTTTCCTGTTTTTGACACACGACAGTTAAAGTGAAATAAAAATACTAAGGCCTTTACAATGTAGTGATGTGCAGACATTTTAAACCACGTTGCTTCTAAAAAGTCAAAAAACTGAAATGTGGAAAGATGATTTTTTTTAAAAAATTATTTGGAAAACATCCGATTGTGCTATTTTTATTTTTTTTTATTGAACTGTGATGTTGCCAACCCTTTTTTTTAATTTATTTTAGCTCAGATCACTTAATTTGTGGATGCCAATGACAGTAAAAGTCAATTCAGCAGATCAAATATCAATGTATAACTAATATTTAGAGGTGCTTCAGTCAGAAATGGAAATAAATTTTTGTTAATTGGATCTGACTTGGATCTGTCATTGGAAGGACAAATACAGAAAACTTTTTGTTTACCTAAAAAAAAAAAAAAATGCTCCAAAACAAATAAGTCTCACTATTTGGATCCTAAGCAAACATAATAGCACTTTTTTTTTTTTTTTTTACTTTATTTTAAAAGTTAAAGCTGTTATAGGCATAGATCATTTGCTTTGACAAAACAGAACCCTAAAATTCACACAATATTGGTATCGGTCAAGAAAATTTCAAATCTGTGCATCTCTAAAATGTACTATTCCCACTGATTGTGTCATGGCTTCAGTCTTTTGTGATTGCAATATTGCACACAATGATATTGTGTCGATTGTGATACAGTATATTGTGGAGCTCTATCAAAAAAATTGCTTTTGTCTGATTTGTCTGTCACACTATAACTTTTTTCTTTTTTACCAGGCTTTCAAAATACTGCCACTCCACTGATTTAAAAGCGGTGTCGTTTCTTTCAGTGTTTCTGCATTTAGCCCAGTTGGCGCAAGCACCGAGCCAACCAACACCTCAAGAAAACAACTCAATAACTACATACTCTTATACTTCCTAATAAGAGTCAGGAACAAGTAACAAATCTTTAGTATCGCAAGAAATGTCACGGCATCTTAACGTCGTGGAATCTCACGGCACAAGATCCCGTTACGCCCATGCCTAGCAGCTGGGCTGCTTCCTCGGATAGAGTCAGCCCAGAAGCCAGAGCAAACGCACCGCTCGGCGTGTCACGACACAGGCTGACAGAAGAGCTTCAGGAGCTTTATCTGTGTGGAGGCATTGGGGCCCCCGATGTCATGTTGAGGTCATTAAAGAGGCTTTGAGTGACAGTTAAGGTGATGCCGGTAAAAGTAAGTCTGTAAAGGCAGGGGGACAAAAAAAAAATCACTTAGAAGACAGAGAGACGGATAGAGTGTTGAGCTGCAGTGGATCCTGTCTGTTCCTCTGAGATTTTTTAGAGTACTGTAGGAGGTTCGCACCATGCAAAGCGAAGGGAATGTGGGGGTACGGCAGGTTCGGAAGGAGGCATGATCCATGGCGTTTGCTGGCTGTGTAAATCACGGTCCCCCTCCCCTGTCGCCGTAGTAATGTTCGCCCAGCATGGCATTATTATGATATTAATACCCCTTAAATCTGTCCACTTCTACAGGGCTGGCAGTATTCTTTATGGTATTGACAGCATGCCAGATCTGCGCCGCAAAAGGACAGTGCCTCTTGTCCGAGACCTGGTGAGTCATCTGCCTCAACAAGGTTACATGTGATTTATGTCAAATCTATCAGTGTGACCCTATGTTATACCACAGTCGGGGAATTCTGTGCCGTGTGAGTTTTGGCCTCTGCTGAGCACAACAATATCGTCTCTGACACCTTGATAGAACGCTGCTCTGCTTTACAGAAGCAGATTTAGTTTGCGGTAACTATAGGAGACAATGTTATGGGTGCTGAAGTGAGATCTTGCACAGTGTGGTTTCAGGTCACTATTAAAACACAAGATTGATTTTAAAAGCTTGGATCAATCATGGTGTAGGAAGTAACTCCAATGACTGGAAAATGTATAAATATACACACTGTACAGATGCCACACTTCAGTGCATAAGAACATAAGACTAATTCTTAAAATTAAGAATAGCCTTAGTAAACATGAAGTACGCTTTTTAAATGGTGAAAACTGTCCAAACCAACCTCGTCCGATCTAAAATTCATCAGCTAACTTTCATTAGACGCATTTCAGTTTTACAAAAAAGGCATAGTTACACCTGAGGAATCAAGATGTCACCTAAACGGTGCCCGTCTGACAACATGAAGTAGGCAAAAAGGTCTTAATAATGAAATTGTATTTGGTTTGGAAAGGGTTTCATGCCATTTTCTAAGACTTTGAGACACCAGTGAATGATTGTCCACTAAACATCAGCATATGTGAGCTCAAACTCACTTATCAAGCTACAAGACAATAACCTGAAATGTAGCAAGAAGTCCATAAACATTATAGCTGATAAATGACCTGTTCAAGTATGGGCTCAGTTGATCATGTGGCATGCTTTTAAACAGGCTGCTTAACCCTCCACTGTGGCTCAACCAAACTATTTCTACAAGAAAAAACTTAGAAGACGCTCAGTGGCAGTTGTTGTCATCAAGTTTGGAAATCCCATTTATTACATTTAGGAGGCTTTTATTTTGTTCACATGTGGCCGGGTTGGTTTGGATCGCCTTTTCACCCCATGAAATTCAGATCATCATTTGGACACTGTGTGACAAGAAACAGAAAACTAAAGGAATCTGTAAGAGGGCAAATACTTTTTCACAGCACCGCATGTTAAAATAATAAACCTTGGAATATTACTAGACTCACATAATGTCAGTTAAAAACTGAAGTATTAATGGAAGACTCCTGAGGTGCAGGAACGTTAACCGTAGCTGTGTAACTCTTTTGCTTGATTAATTAGCCCAGAATGAGTAGTTAAAAAAAAAAAAAAAACATCACAGTGAAGCTCCACCATTTGTGTTTTTTTATTGCAACATAATGTGTCGTAAAATGTCCCACAGAGAAGCTTGTTGCGGCGAGGCCCACTTTAGCACTGTGCCACATGGTTACTCTTTCTGAGAGGCGGCAGGCTGCGACGATGCCAGTAATAACATTCATGTCTGTTTCTGTCTGTATCTGTCTATTACATGCCACAACACGCGTTCGTCTCACATGTGTCCGTTTCTTCATCTTCATGTACCCAGAGCCTAAAAACCAAAACGATAGTACGACTCAAATCTAGAATAAATCTGTTTGGTGTTCTCTCCCAGTTTCGATCGATCAAAGTCGTTGCAAAATGCTTTTATTTTTTTAACGCAGATGATAATGCAGCTTGATGTCATACATATGGATGCTGATGAATGTTTTGTACCACAGTGAACAACATGAGTTGATGCTGTATTTGTTCATATCTCTCATTAAATTTAATAACCAACAATGTCTTGGTAAGTATGGGTTGCCGTTTTTTTGTTTTTTTTTGTTTTTGATTTTAATTTTCTTTTTTAATCTTATTGGATTATTTATATCTTTTTTTTTTACATGTATATTTGCCATTCCTACATGAACCCATAAAAGCTATGGGTGATATTTTTCAGTGAGTTGTCAGATTTCAACGTAGCTCTCGCCAGTTGTCGTCTTTTATCGCTCGGCAGGTGTCGGGGTGGGGAGGGGGGAAAAAAACACCCCAAAACAAAGTAAATAAAAAAAAATAAATAAAAACACACTATTTACCTCGAAATGTTGACAACTCAACCCAAAAATATATCCAAAGAGACTTCATTGACTTCTGATTTAACTGTGTGAGGCTTTTAAATCATGTAAAAGTGACACTGAGCAAAGCCTTTTACACGAGGGATGAAGTCAGTGGTCAGCAAACGAATTGGTCCCCCTCTCATGCCTCCCCTTTGTCAATGTCCCCCATTTGCTGTGTGATTGCTTCAGGGCAGCAACAGCGCCTTTTTTTTTCTTTTTATTTTGGTTATTTATTTTTTTTGTCTTTGTTTTTGATTGGAACGGTCAGCAGGGATTCCCCGCTTTTATGATGGAAAATTAATAACAAAAGTACATAAAAAAGAGAAAAAAGTTAATCATCCATTCTCAAAGCACTGACAGATTATTACCTCTGGACGCACGGTCTTTTTATATTGTATTGCCCGCAGCAACCTCAGCAGTGCTGGTGCATGTTGATAAACTTACATCAACACTCACGGTTCATGTAGAGGTCACATTCCTCCCCACATTCTCCATGGCTACCATGGATCTTTACCATAGCTGGGCCGTGGAGACGAGAGGGTCGTGGTAAAGACAGATCCAGTATTGTCAGCTGTCCATGTCTGCATTCCTCTGTTACATAACTCCCCTCAGTCTGGGACTTATTGACCTTACGCTCACCCAAACACAGTAAATTTTGTAATATGAGAGCTTATTAACATGTGTGTGTGTGTGTGTGTGTGCGCGTGTGTGTGTGTATCAGTGTGTGTGTGTGTGATTTGTGTTTATTTTGTGTGGGCGTGCACAAGTGTATATTTTTGACCGTCTGAGCTGAAGAGTGTGTGCATATATGTACAGAGATGTGAGAAAGCATTGGCCTACTTAAAGATTTCTCCTGTTTTTGCTACTTACTTTAGTTACTCAGATCATCAAACAAAACTTTGTGCCACACAAAGATAATCAAACTTGGGCAGCTCTTCCCCTTAATATATGCAAAGTGTGGTTCTAAAATGATCATTTCACACATTTATATATATATATATATGTGTGTGTGTGTGTGTGTGTGTGTGTGTGTGTGTGTGTGTGTGTGTGTGTGTGTGTGTGTGTGAAAAAGTTGCCTAAATCAACCCCAATACCTCGACGTTTAGAATTAAGACCCATGTCTGAGAACATGAGGAAGGCCAAAGATTTTAAAGAGCAACACAACACGATAATCTAAAATGAGGAAACATCTGAGTGGCGCCACCTATCAGTCTGGAGTGGAATGCAAAGCCATTTCCATGAGGCTCCAGTAAAGCAGTGACTCATTTACTAGGTCTGTCACAATAACTAATTTTGCTGGATGTTGGAAGTTATTGCAATAAACAATTACATTGTTGCCTTTTGAGACCATTTTCAAATAATATAGTGGTAATGGCGTAATAATGCAAGAACACATCAAGGATCAAGAGACTTTTAAGTTCTTATCAACATTTAACACTGGAACTGAAGGACATTTTCAATATCCAAAATAAGCACACACAAAAAAAAAAAAAAAGAAACAACAACAAATAAAAGTAATTATGGAGTCTCTGTAAACAAAAATGTCCTTCAAAAAAAAAAAAGGGGGGTGGGGGCTGGGGGATTATAGTTGAGACCAAGACATCAGACTGAAGACTTTTAACATCCAGTTTTTGGTAGAAAGAGAGAGAGAAAATAGAAAAACAATAAATCATACAAATGGAAATTATTGAGCTTGTTTTTAATTTATCATGTGATTAATCGATTTATTGCTCATATTGTGACAGGCCTAGTCATTACCTGCATCCATTTCCTATTGGAGAAAACATAGACCGAGGAGCGCCTTCACAGGAGTGGCCAGCCTATTAAGATTATTCCAACAGAGCATCATCGACTGATCCAGGAGGCCACAAAAGCACCGGAGACCTCACTTGCCTCACTTTACGATCAGCGTCGGTGAATTAACAGTAAAAAGAGGCGGGCCGAGAAGGAAATTCAAGCCCTAAACTGCTGCTTGGAAAACCATCATATTAAACATGGTGCCTTTGTGTTTTCACCTGAGTCCCCCCACCAGGAAATCCTAAATTAGGATGTCTGGTCATCAGTCTGCAAAACTTCAAGCCTCGGCACCTTATGCAGCAGAACAAGGAAGACTTCTCAAATTGAAGGTTTTGGAGTGGCCTAGTTGAAGTCTGTACTTGAATTCGAATGGCAAACAGACCTTAAAAAGACAATTTGCAATTCTGCAAAGTGTTGACCAAGCTCCCTTGGGAGCAAAAAACACTCGTTGCCAGTTGGAAGTTGCTGCTGAACAACAAATTTATGAATATTTTTTTTATATTTTATGTATTATTATTATTATTTATTTATTTTTTTTTTAATGAAAGACAAGGTTGATTTGGATAACTTTTACCCCTTACTAAACCTAAAAGCATTATTCAAACCCTGCAGTTTCTTTCAATTAAGGTTAATTTGTCTGAGAATATAAAAAAATAGAGACAAACTTGTAATTAAGCTTTTTATAAAATATCACGTGCAGGAGAAGAACCAGGAGAAATCAGCAAAGGCGGCTCAATCACTTTTTTTCTCACAACACTGTGTGCGAGTCTGCTCAAAGTGTGTGTCTGCGTACGTACATCTGGCTTCACCCATTCACGAACGTGTGCGTCTCGTGTGTGTTTCTCTTCGTGTCAAACCAATGTGCAGAGCAGACAGCAGAAAATATGATCAAAGCTTCATCCAACAGACAAATGAACAGAGATGCCAAGCATGACTGCAGTTCGGTTGCGTCCACTGCATGAGTGGATAAACAATCTCTCTTTATGCATAGCTGAATTGTTCTGGAGAGCTCTGTGCCTCCACCAGCAGTCCTGCATGGCGGTTAAGACACCTCTGCGCTCAGTAACAATGAACAAGTTTAAGTCTGTCTGCTGTTTGTGTTTTCAGCCATGACAATCGTGCTACTTCTCTAAGTCAGTCTCTCTCTCTTTGTTTTTAATTTCCATTCACGAACACTTGGAAATCCCAGGCTTTGGTAAGGACACTTGTTTCCAGAGTCAATTTGGTTTAAATATCTTTTGGCAAAATGATCCCACGTAATCGCTTGATTTCGTAATGAAAACGTCTTAATAACAGAATGCACCATATCATGTTGAAATTGGACGCTGGTTTTCTCTCCCTCCGACAGACCCTCACTGCTCGAAAGGCAGGCATCTCGTTTGCTCTGGTGAACAGGTCAACCCTGAACAACGAGGAACTGGTGAGTATGCGGAAACCACTGTTTTTCTGTCCATCTACCTTGTTGACAAAGCGTTGATGTTTATGCAATCCATGGCCAGGTCCTCCGTCCCTCACGGGGCAAGCACAAGGCAAATTCAGAGTTGCTAGTTGAGCCAAAGAGCATTTTGTTTTTGCCTTGTTAGAAAAAGACAGAGTAACTTTAGGGACAGTGAAAACACACAAACGGATACAAAAACTATGTTTATTAAGCCTTTGCAGCTGCAAATTGTTTTGTTTTACTTATGTCTTTACAAAATAATTGACTTATTCCTGTACATAGGTGCTATATTGCTAAAAGTATTAAGACAGACTTGTAAATCAGCTCTCAGTAGCTCAAAGAGTTTGGGCCTCAATAGCTGTGTGTCCATTGATCATATAATCGCACAATTTGATATTTCAAAAATCAATTTACTTGATGGAAACTCGGCAATTTAGAAAAAAAAACTAATCTTTTGATAAAATCCTTTGCCTCAAGGATGAGTTGTTTATTTTTTTGTCCCCATCAAAATTGTTTTTTTGTTTTGGCAAACGTGCAAATGAAACACTTTTTTCGCATGACCAACAACCGGATGTTGCCACTGGTGCAAACCACGAAGAAGACGACGACAGGAAGTAGTTGGGGCATCACGGCATCGTGTTTTTTTTAATGACTTATTAACATGTGACTTGAATTGCGTTTCTTATTTAATGAAAACTCTGCAATTGTGAAATTGTGTTTTTCCAACAATAGCAAAATGCTGAGCAAAGTTTTTGCTCACATTTGTAATGAAAACGCATCTATGCAAAGTTAGGATATCAGCTTTGCAGAGGGTTCATTGCTGAAATTTCCTACCTTAGTCATCCACATAATTAACTGTAATGTGTATCTTTAGAAAGTGGAAGAAATGAGAAAGATCAGCAACTTAAGGAAAGGGTCAGGAATGTCAGAACAACAGTGTAAGCATAGCGCAACTGGACGTTATCGTGTTTAAAACCTGCTGTCTGGAGAAATGATTAACATTTCCCTGTCGGGGAAAACTAAGAAATTGTGGTTAGATTATTCTTTTATGTTGCAACATGGCTGCACACCAGTCCACAAAACAATTGATAAGGACACAGATGACCAAGTTTGGTGTGTGTCCATTGATCGTTGACCTCAACTAGACAGGATGAAGTTAAGTGGAGATGGAGAGAGTCGGGCCTTCTCGTTCAACATCGATGAAATGCTAAACCTTGTTACAGCTGAAAAGGGTGACCTAACTTTATATAAAAACCTGTGTATTGAGGACTGGACTGTCATTAAAGTTCATTTATCTGTAAAAGCCAGTGTCTCAGTGGTCTTGGCAATAAATCCAATCTCTTTTTCTTTCTCTTGATCTGAGATAAATGCAGCAGTTTAACAAATTGGCCCCTGTAGAAAGCATTTCCTTCCATCTGCTGTGCTCTTAACAATTTGGGCGAATTCGGAAAATTAAGTTAAAGCTCTGACATTATTTACACAACGCTCGGCGCTCAAAAAAACAACAACAAACAAACAAAAAAACTGTGCAGTGCGGGTGACTGAGCAATGGAGAAAGGGCAGAATGTCTCAGTCGATGGTGTGAGACACTTTTGTGTTGACCTCTAAAGCTATCTCGGCATTAATTGATTGCAATTCTTCCCTCCCTGAGGGAAAGATGGCGTAACAGGAGGCAAACAGCAGGAGAGCGAGCAGTTCCTCGGTGAGAGAAAGAAGCGCGCGGTTTTATATCCGCTGATGTGCAGCAAGCAGCTGGCTAAGCCTGAAAGATTACTAGATTTAAATGAGCTCGGCGCGCACGCATTTCATCTTTTCAAGAGACCTCGGTGTGGCCTTCCATTGGTGGAAACCGACTTGTGTGTGTGTGTGTGTGTGTGTGTGTGTGTGTATGTTTGTGTCCCACTTATGTGATCAACTTGTGAGAAGTGGCCACCTTAACATCCTGCCGACTGACTCAGTAGAGATGTGACTCTTTCAATGATTCTTGGGTTCACAGTTTGATTCAGAATAGGGCTGGACAATATGGCTGAGCAACATATCACGATATAAGTGTTTCATATCAGTCGATATCGATAATTATTGATTTGTTTCTTTTGTTTTAAATAAACAAAAGAAATGAAGGTCATGCCAAACTGGTGGCATGACCTTTCCTGTTTTATCCTCAGTTTTCACTCGAGGCCGCTGCGTTTTATTTGTAAGCTGTGGCAAAACTTAAACAAGCGGTTGCTAGGTAACCAAACAGTGAATGAGTTAGTTGATGCCACCAACCTTGCTTATTAGCTCACTGTGAGAGGTTGAATAGCTAAAGTCTTTCCTCTGCCTACATCCCCCACAATGCTGTGCAGTTCTGGATCGGAGTTCAGTGAATATTCTACATATTGGATATTGTATCAGATCTATTGTTTATCAATATTGATAACATGTCTATCGTGATGTATTATTAATTTATCATCCAGTCCTGCAATTTTTAATTCAGAAACCAATTTTTCCAACTCAAATGCTCTGAATATTCTAGTTAAATGAAGTGAGTGACAAGAGAATGACAGTGTAAGCAAATAGCACATTTATAGAAAACAATTACTTAATATCAGAGTCAATCAAAATACATACACGCCCTTTACAGTGGCCAAGTGGATGCGACTTCCTACACACTGGCAAATGCGAGCCGCGAAGATGGACAACTAAAATAGATTTTATGAGCATTTTACAATCGATTCAAAACTCCCAGGACTAGGATTTACGATTTCCCGGCACCTCTGTTGCAAAGTCATAGTCATCGGTGCGATAATAACTGAGGAAGCAAAAACGACGTGCACGAAACGCACGCCTCATCTGATGTTTTGGAAAACGAAGAAGAAAAAAGGCTGACTCTTGGTGATCTTTGGCGTCTGTGCTGCACTGCGAACTTGACATCCAGGGATTCTGATTCGGGGCCACCGAGGGGAAGAGCTTTATAATTGGTCGAGGCGAACTGGCTTCCGAGAAAAGCTTTAGATTGTGTGCGCTCTTGGTAAGTAGGACAAGCAGATGTCAGAGTTTTCATCAGTTGCAATAAGTCCAGCAGAATGTTTCGAGCTGAGGGAATACACTCCACAGCACGCCGCTTAATAGGAGGAGACGGGAAAGAGAGCGAGGAAAGGACAGAAATTAGGAGAGGAGGATAGAAAGCAGAGTAGGAAATGATTTGTCATCGTGACCCCTCCCCCCCGGCCATAGTTCCTCTGCTCAGGCAGCCATGTTGAACAAACTGCCTTCCCTGGAGAAACGTTTGAATCTATTCAGTCCTTTCTTCTTCCAGCTGCTTCTTTGCTTTTCTTGCCTCATCTTCGATTTCTGCTCTTATCCTTTATATTTCAAAACGTGATTAAAATGTCCGTCATTATTGACGCGGGGTCCCGTCTGTTGGCGTGTTTCTGTTTTTTTTTTTTTTTTTTTTTTCCCCGTCATGTTTCCGCTGCATCAGCTTTGTAGAGCAGAAGGGGACTCTGCGCGTTGGGCCAGAATAGCTCGGCCCGCGTATCCGGTCCAGGTTCTGACGTGACCACAGCAGCCTTTTAACAATGCCTGTCGACAAAAAAAGAGAGGTCGTGTTTACCTGTCCGGACGAGGCTCCGACTCTCACGGAGTGGGGAAGGAAGCTGCGGTCTGACAGAAGCCAACGAGTATCTGGGAATAAGACGTGATGTGCTCCTGTAAGTCTGTTCAGATATCATCAGACATCTTGTTACCGACAAAACGGACCAGGCTGAGTGGAGGATGCTGGCGCGAGAAATCTTCCCAAGTTTTCTTTCTTTTTTTTTCTTCTTTTTTTTCTTTCTGTGTGTGTGTAATGTGCTGAACAGAAAAAAGAAATTGGACAGAAGGTTTTACTTTTCAATAGGGATCAGACGAGTGATCAGAATTTTGTGTCTGATGTCTGAGTTTAAAATTTTGTAAAGGTTTCACCTGACCTGTTCTCAACTCTCATCAAGAACTAAAATACAAGTGGATATAAGAATAGTATTTTCAATTTTAGTTCTCTTTTTAGCCATTTTGGACATTAGCGGCCATTAATTATTTATATTTGCACATTTACCAGTGAAAACTGTAATACATTATAATTTTCTAGTATGATACACAAAAACATCAAAGAGAATTAAGAGAAACATGTACAAAGATACTTGGATTATGTCAATAAAAATAGTCAAATAATAGCTATATTACAGAAAACCTATGATTACGCCAACTACAATATTACTTCCCTTTTGAAATTTAAAAGTTTAATGTCAGTCCAACTTATTTCTGTAGGTGAAAGATTCCAAAAGTCTGTCCTTTTTACCGAGAAAAACAGCATTAGATGATCTTGTTGGTCTTCAGTAAAAAAGATAAATAATAATAATTTAGAAGTAAACCTAAGCCAAGGAGAAATTGATCACAAATTCAAAAAGCTAATTTGATACATGGAAACTTAATAAAACAATCAACACTGAGTGTATTTTGTATGTTCAAGTATAAAATCATCAAACAGGGTTCTTCACTTACACTTTAAAACACGAGTCTACGCAAAATTTAAAGTAGAGATTTTTTTTTTTTTTTTTAAAGGTCACATTTCTGGCGTTTTGTATTTGCCATTAACTGTATCATCATGTCTAATTTTACTAACACACCAGTATGTAGGGATGCGTTAGGGTTGGGCTCCATAAAGTCTGCCAGCATTTCTACATCTGGTTTGTCCCAGACAGACAGACTGAAAGCTCAAAACCGACAAGACGGAGACAGTCCTCTTGAAATCCGCTGAACATCTTGCTCTCACGCGTTTTTGTTGGGAACAGACATATTGGACCGTCTTGCTGCAACGTTGCTACCAACTGCGCCACCATTCAGTCGTCAACAAAGTCTTCTGCGCCAAAAACGTATTACCATACTTACAAACAGTCCATTCTGGTCAGCAGCTAATTTCTCTATGCAGTGCAGGGCAACGGGGGAGAAAAGGAAAAAAAAATAGCATGACCTGTGCTTAATGAGGGGAAATTGCAAAAATAGTTAAATCCAAATAGGCTGCAACAGGATGAGGCAACTAGCAGTGTTGGTGGAGAGGTTGACGAGGACAACGGGTGGCGAAATCGGAAAGGACGGCAAGATTAGATCTTTTGTTTTTTTCTCTCTGTCGTGTTGCTCCCGGGCACAGGCTACAGCTGTTGACCACCTCTCACCGTGTTTGGTACGAATCTCCAGGGTTACCTCACAGGGTAACACGTCAGACTGGCACGTGCAACACTCTCCACGTATCTGCTGCACAGCTAGAGAGACGGAGCGAGTGAGAGAGATTGGGAAGAGAAAACTCACACCATCCGTGCGGTGATCAGAGATGCATTAACACAGATCCGACGTTCACACACCGTCACCGAAGCAGTTGGTTTGCTGGTTGGAAATGACGGGCTGCTTAGCGGCCCAGACATTTCATTGAGGCAAACAGACATGGAGAGGGCTCCGTGATTTCCCAAACTCGTCGAAAATTGAATTCGCTCCTCGCTCGCCCACAGGCGTTGTTGTTCGGTGCTACATTTGGTGAGTGGCAGTGCTCCCGGGCCGCGGCCCCCTGGTCTAACATATGCGCCTGCCTTGGCCAAATCCCTGTCATCTGCTCGACTCTTAGACGTCGGATTAAATGCGGGAATCTCCCCCGTCCCCGTTTCATTAGAGGTTCTGATGCGTCGGGCCGTCTCTCTGTTGTGTCAGTGAAGCTTCACCGTGGCATTGCTAGGCCTTGCTAGCTGTGTCATTTAATCATCTCTGCAAGTGAGGGTATTTCTAATTGCATGTGTGTATGCGTGTGTGTGTGTTTCTGTGTGCATGAACAGCATTTGTGCTGAAGTACAAAGGTACTATTCAAGTGTCAAAGCGCTTGAAGGTGGAGGGTTGGTGGTTGAGCAGCCTAGCTCAGTAAAAGTAAAAAATGAGCACCTTTCAGAGATTTATTCAACTTTCATACATCTCTCACTCGCTCTCTATTTTTTTATTCTTGCTCTCCCTCTCAATCTGTTTATTGCTCACTTTTAAAAACCTTATTTACAACATCCATTGATTCAGCCTTCAGGAACTGGCTAGACCTTTCCCATTTTCTGGTCCTGGTGGAAGGCGAGACTCCTGCAGAGACGCATTCAATTTGAGGAGAGGCTTCGGTTCTGGACATTTCTCTTGCTTTAGCCTCGAAGCCACTCAGTGGAAACAAAGCCTGTGAACAAAATGTGCTGTGAATCTGAGTAATCTGTTGTAAGTAATCAGTCATAAGACTTTTCAAGAGAGCGCCCTATGAACCCACCTAATGGGATACGTTTGGGAAATTTGATTTGATTTGTTCCACAGTTAGCATTAGACACAGATAACCTCAGTAAGTACACTCTAACCCTTTACTTATTTAGGAGCAACACCAACCTGGAATGTTGTAAAAATGCGATTGGCCCTTAAATCCTGGTTGTACCAATCTTGGCGGCAGGAACTGCCATTAAATGTTGGCAGCAGCTGACGTTGAGTCTTTCACGTCAGTGTGGATGACTTTTGGCCCGCTCTTCTTTGCTGAAAGTTTTATCTCAAGCACAAATCATTGGTTTTAGGTCACGCCACAGCATCTCAGGCCAGACTTTGACTGGGACACTAAAACTTTTGTTTTGGCCTTTTTTGACTCACTTCTGTGTCCTTTTTCTCCCAGTCTTTAGTTCCTATTGTTGAATCATGAACCCTGACCTTAACTGATATTAAGCTGTTGCTCACAAATCATGTCGTAGAACGTTTTTTTTTTTTTTTTTTTTTTTCAGTTATCTGGATTTGTTTTGATTTCCTAAATTCGTTTTATGATCTGAAACATTTCACTTTGACACGAAAACAAAAATAAAATGAAATCTATTATGTACCAAAGTGGACTTTGATCAGGATTTAAGTTTTAAGCTGCAGCACTGAGAAAGTAATATTTCTTTTAACTGAAGCTACTGAAGATATTTTTGTTTGGACTCCAACTATGACTTTATTGTTTAAAAATCTGTTTTCTTGTTGTGTACTGATAAATACTGAGGGCTTCACAATATGCTGGACATCTCAATTTAGCTACCACTTGCTTTTATTAACTTCTGGAGGTTTTATGAAACATATTTTCCCCAGCTCACTGTGCCGTGCTAGTTTAATGACATCAGCCGAGTCCCTTCTCGTTTCTCGTGGCAACGGATCTTTTTTTAATCACCGCCATCACTTCTTACATCCCCCCCACCCCCCGCTTCTAAGCCTGTTTCCATAACAGCGTTGGTCCAAAAAAACCCTGCAGG